>NC_141540.1:142447500-142663750 GCF_021556685.1 Rattus norvegicus
CACACTGAAGCCTCTGGTCTTGGTTCCCTTCAGAGAATCACTTCCGGCCTGTGTAGGTAGAGGGGCTGTCTGTTAACGACCACAAGAACGACTTTACTGCTCCTCTCCCACGTCTAAACTTCACAGACCTTCTGACACTAGGAAGAGTGGCCAAATTCAGCTCCCAGGAATCACCGTACAAGACAGCGCTGGGGCTGATTTGATCATAGAAGAGAAGATGGTGAAACATATCTGCCCATCTCCTCCCCTCCCCTCACTCAAGCAGAGGACCACAGCTGTCCACATTCAGAACCTACAGCTCCTCGGAGAGCCCTCCATCGACGCCATGAGGTACATGTCCAATGCATTCATGGTTCCTCCACTCTCAAATGCCTGGGTTCCCATGACTCCCCGGCGCTGAAGACCGAATCACATCCCGTCCTAGGGCTACAAATGCCTCTGTATTAACTTCAGAAAAGAAGTTCGTGCTAAATGCTGATGCTCCCCTTCATCCATGCCCCCCTTTCCCAGTCCCCCACCCCCAGCTCTCCTGGATCAAACATGAGAAGAAACCTCAGATACCATCTCGGGCAGACAGATGGTGACATAAAATGATGCTCCTTAGACAGGTGCCTCTCTGAAGCCCTGACTTCCCACAATCCTCCAATAGCTCAGATCAGAGGAAGGTGCTGGATCCACGAATCCACTCCTCTAACCTCCTCAAGCTCAGGAGGTGTGTGTGTGTGCCCACTGTTATCATCACTCTACAGATCGGAAACTGACGCCGGCAAGCGTGAGGAGCTGGTAAGTGACCACCTCCCCCAGGGTTCACTCGAGAATGGTCCTGAAAGTCCTTGGCTTCACCACAGGGCCTGGCTTCCTTCAGCCTCTTTGAATGGCTGTTGTGTCATGACTAGGTACCTGGCACTGTGCTAAGACACACACACACCTTGTCTATTCACTCAGATTATTCTCCAGAACTAGCACCTCTTATTTATCCTCTCTTATGTCTGAGCCACAGGAAGGGTTAGACTTATGTAAGTTCATGTTCCTATGTGGTGTGCAGATTGGGACATCAATTCAGGTCTGGTTTCTAGAGCCTAACGTTGGCATTTCGTCTAGGCTCCGCCCCACAGTTACCTGGCAAAAGCTAGGTGTGCCTGACTCACTACAAAGGAGGCTGCTTGCCCCCTCCTCTCTCTCTCTCTCTCTCTCTCTCTCTCTCTCTCTCTCTCTCTCTCTCTCTCTCTTTCTCTCTCTCTTTCTCTCTCTCTTTCTCTCTCGCTCGCTCGCTCTCGCTCTTCCTTTCTTCCTCTTTTCCCCTCTTCCCTCTTTATCCCTTCTCTCCCCATTCCCCTCCCCTCTCTCTCCACATGTTCATGACCAGCCTCCCTCTTCTACGCCTCTACTTTCTCTGTCTCTGTCTTTGTCTCTCTGTCTCTGTCTCTGTCTCTGTCTCTGTCTCTCTCTCTCTCTCTGTCTCTCTCTCTCTCTATCTCTGCCTTTCTCTACTACCTCCTCAACTCCCCTCCCTATGCCCTAAATAAAATCTATTCTATTCTATACCCTCCTGTGGCTGGAACCTCAGCATGGGCCCGCAGAGGCACCCCCTTCCCCTTCACCACATCGAACCTCCACCAAACATCTCTCTTCTTCTTTTCTTTTATACAAAACACAACACCTATGCCTTTTCAAATCACAGTGCTGCTGCTGAGGAGACCTACACCACCCACTTATCACCGACAGTAGCCTGACACCAAAGCCACCACAGACGTATATCCCTCCTGAGAAAAACAGCCCAGTTTAGAGGCACATCAGCCATGCCAATACCTCTTCATGAGCAGGTTGCCTCTCCTAAGCCCAATTCATACCCAAGAAGAGATCTTGGAGGTGGGGGAGAACTATTGGGGTCAACATTATTGCAAGGCCCCTGCAAGATAGAGTCCCAGCTTTTTAACTATGAGGCCTCAATGTTATCTGCTGACCCATCAGGATTTCCAGGTGTGTGCCAAGAGGTGAACAGAAGCTCCATTCACACAGCCTTCCCCACCCCCACCTTGCCCTGTGTCTCTGACATTCTGCCTGCCTGGGAATACCAACCGGTTTCAGAGTTGCTCAGGTAAGGGCTCATCCTACCCATCACCCTCGCCCTCCAGTCTGCCCCAGGAGGGATAGATCTAGAGAGACACAGCAGCCAGGGTTGCCTTGCAGACAGATAGCCAGACTTGTCTAGCCCTCTCAGACAATCTTCCGCCTCCAGCTGACCTGGGCATCCCAAGGGCTGGGCCCCCTCACTTTGGCATCAGCTGTTACCTCCTTGCGCATTGGCACCCTGCCTTCAGCAGAGAACAGTAACATGTTATGGTCTGCAAGGGCCCAGACATAGCATGGCTCCATTGTTCTAGAGTCTGGAAAAATGATCTCACACTGACCCGGAGAACTGAGTCTCTTCTCAGTACCTGGGGGCTCTGCTCTGCTCAGGAGCTCATGGTAGCTCCTTCTTTGTCTCATTTCTGACTCCTCATTCCTATGAACACTCTTTCTCACTGTCTCATAACTGCCTTTGGGCGGCAGAGCAATGCCCAACCCCCAAAGATGTCTGGCATTCTACCCCCTGAAGCCTGTGAGTGAATACCTTAGGTTCCACGGCAGGAGACAAAGGCTGTGTGTGGAGTCAAGATTGTTAATCCACTAGCCTTGAAGAAGAGAGGCCTGCATTGTCCAGGTGGGCAACAGCATCCTGAGGGCACTGGGTATGGGAAACACAAGAGGCTAGTGCAATGCCCTATGGAGGAGCATACATGCCGTTGCAGGTTTTACAGAAGACAGGAAGGAGAGCACTGGCCAAGGCGTGCATACAGCCTCCAGAAGCTGGACGGACCAGAAAGCAGATCTCTCTGGAGGCTCCAGGAGGCCAGCCTTGCCAATGGTTTGATTTGAGCCCAGCAGCACTGATTTCAAACTCGGGCCTCCCGTGGGTGACATAAAGTTATGAAGCTCTATCACCAAGTACTCGGTAATTTGTTACGACAATGGCAGCAACACAAAAAGGCCTTCTCTAGACAAGTCGTCACTTCCCTGATTCAGTTTCAAGTCTGAACCCTTCACACACCCTCTTCTCATCCAACTTCAAGGTCTCTTCCCAACCCTGTCTCTCAGCTCTACCCACCCCCTCCTCTTCCTGAAGTCTGGCCCTTACTTCTCCCATCCAGAGAGCCCCTCTCCTGCCAAGGACCTCTTTATCCCCAGAGCCCCAGTTTGTCCCTCTAGAATCTGAAGTGGGTTTAGTGGAACGGTGACTCTGTAATGCTCTGCTGTAATTCCCGTGCGGCCTTGGGGTCTTGGTGAACTGAGATTGACTCAGTGGTATCACGATTAAGAGAACTCAGAGTCAGCCTGTCTCCTCTGGATTTTCTCTCCACATTCTAAGATGATAGTCTGGAGGAATGCTAGAAAAAGAAGCTGGAGACAGATCTACACTTTGCCACCATCTGACAAGCCCAAGCCTCTCCATCCTGGGTCCCTGCCTATTGTAGAGGGTCCAGCCCACTCTCACCTTGTCTGGTATGTCCAAGAGATTGACCCCTCAAACCACGGTGACCTTGTGCTCTGTGAGTTTGCCCTTCACTGTCTGCCTACTTCTGGGTCTCCTTCGTCACGTGTTCTAAGGGTTCTCAGGCTGGCAAGGGGCAGAAAGACAGGAGTTCTGTTTGTAGGGAAAAGTCTGATTGGGACAATTATCCACCCTGGAATTTGACATGACTAGTATCTCGCTCCCTAAAGACATGGACTGGTAGACAATCACAGACATACCCAAGGGGTCCTGATTCTTATGGAGAGGCATGGAGACCAGCCCTGCTCTTTTCATGGACAGTCCTCAGGGCTCTGAAAAGGGTGGGCTCTATCCATTCACCACAGGCCCTGTGGCTTTCTCACTGGCAGGGGAAAGGAACAGGAACACCTTGCCTGTTCACATCTGGTAGTGTTGCAGAGGACAGGGACACACCTCATGGGTTTACCTCGTGACCTCAGTACAAACTCCACATTGCTTCAGGAGTGGTCCCATGCCTTTCTCCTTTCCATGGCCCCAGGAAAATAAGCATGGCTAGTCAGAGATCTGCCACAGCAGCGGGGATGGTGGAGTAGAAGGGACAGTGAATGATATTTCTCAAAGATACCAATCCTGCACAAGTGTTCCAACATCACCAAACCAAGCCCTGCCTGCACCCATTTCCCAAGGATCAGATATGTCTGAGGTGAGATCTGTACCCCAAGTCTCCTATGAGCTAAAGGAAGGACCTATCTGATTTCATACATCCTGGTTCCAGATAGAACTGGCTTCCTGACTGCCTGGTGAGCTCTCCCATCAGGAGCCTAGCTAGCCCTAAGAGGTCATGACTACCAAGCCCAGACCTCAGCATGCATCTGAAGGTCACCAGCTTCCCCATGCCCACGCTGGACAGTAGCATCTCGCTTATAAGGGTCCCTCTCCCTGCCTGGCGAGACAACTACTCTGTGCCTCATTTTGAGTGAAGCCTGTCCCCCTCTAAGACCCACTGCTAAGGGACCCATGGTTCTAGTCCATGGAATCTGCAATAGGAACAGATTCGTCCTTCTCCCTTTGTCAACCATTTTCATAATAGGGGACATGTCTCAGCCATCCCCTAACTCTGAGGACATGGACTCCCTGGGTAAAATAACCTGGCTCTATTCCTAGGTACCTGCACTGACCCCAGTCCCCAGATGCCTTCACATAGCTCAGCAGTTATCTGTGACTCGGTAGCCAGCCACACCTGCTCTGGGTTCCCCAGCCCTTCTCACCTGTGCTCCTGTGCCTGTCTCCTAAAATTTATGTGGCTCTTTAAGTAGTGCCCAAACTGTACTCCTTTTGAGGGTCTCTATCAAGAGTTGGCCCATATCCATAAACCACCTTTACAATCACTGTCTTAACTGGGTTTTTATTTTTCAGAATTTTCTTTATTTTATGTATGTGTATACACTGTCGCTGTCTTCAGACACACCAGAAGAGGGCATCGGATCTCATTATGGATGGTTGTGAGCCACCATGTGGGTGCTGGGAATTGAACTCGGGACCTTTGGAAGAGCAGTCAGTGCTCTTAATCACTGAGACATCTCTCCAGCCCTTAACTGTTTGGTTGGTTGGTTGGGCTTTTTTTTTTTTTTTTAAATGACTTACCTGCTTATCTGGTCATTTTATAAGGCCATTTTATAAGGAAACTTTGTTGGTTCCTAAATTACGTATTTTATCCTAATATGCATGAGTATACTGCATACAAAGCAGGCTGTGACATAGGGTTAGAAGTAATCCAGTGTGCCCACAGTGATTTGCCAGCCCACGTCACCCTCACTCACCCTTTCCCTACCTCAACTTTTACACATCTCCTTCTGAGATCCATCTTGAAGGGGACCTGGGAGCAAGAAGAGGTCTCCATCTTTCATCTGCCTCCCGTTCATGCCCCAGCCTAGCAGCTGAGCCCTTCTTCGGGGCTCAGGTCTCGGGTCTTTTCTCCCCTTGCTAACGCTTTGGACCAGTGACCTGCAGAGCCAAGTGACCAGGGTGATTTACAGCCTCAACTGAGAAGAGCAGGTACACCTGCCTCGCAGTCAGGGAGGTGGCCGTGGCTGGTGAGCTTCTATAATTACACAACGGAGTGCTGCAAACCACAAATGAGCACTTAGAAAGCTGAATAACAGTCCTTAAAGGTGAGAGGGTGTGAGTGCAGAAAGGACAGCTTCTGACCCGTCCAAACAGCAGGCTGCAGGAGGTCAGCCAAGGTGCCAGTCAAGGGAGAAAGGAGGAGGGAGCTAAAGAGCCCAGAGAGCACCCACTCAGAGACCCTCTCGCTGGCCTCCTGCTGGCAAGCCTGGAAAGTCTCTGAGTACCTGCCCCTCTGAAGTCCTGGGGCTTTGCTTGGCCTTAACTAGCTGCTGCAACTCTGGCCCCTCCAGTGGCTCCCACCCCTCCTCCACCGCTTTCAGGCTCCCGGCTCCTGCCCCACAACGGGGCCACGTGTAGCCTCACTCTAACCCTCCCTTTTGTTGCTGGCTCTGTACAAAGTCCTCAGTTTCTCCAGTTGCCCTTAGAGCTCTCACAGCTCCAGCCTTAGTTCTGTAACTTCAGGTGCCAGGCAGGAGACACGATGGATGGTGAGAGGAGCTCTTGCCTGTCTTCCCAGCATGCACCGCAGTGCATAGTGTGGGTTGGGCAGGAGAGAAGAATGGCTGCTACGTGCCACTTATGACTGGCCACACTCTAACCATGTCCCGGGGTCTCTGAACCTAAGTTCTTTAATTATACAAGATGGGGTGTCAATAGGGTTGTGAAGTGGGCTGAAACAGAAAATAGCTTCAGAAACCTAGCTCACCATCAGACAAGAGAAATTCCTCACAAGCAACAGCTGCCGGCCCTATTCTGCCACACTCACTTCCTGCTCCTGACTCCCTGTGTATTTTCCCCTGCCCCTCCCTGAGCAACCTCGCTGGTCTCTGATGCCCAAGTGTTTGGGAGTCCCTCTGAGGCAGGAGACTCTCACTCTGATGTTTCAGATGTTTAGTCCCTACTGGGGAGAGGTCTAGAAGGTTGCAAGCATAGCTCACCTAAGGCTATATCCCCCTCTTCTAGAGCAGTTCAGTTAACTACTCCCTCTCCTCTCATTAGAGATCTCCCTAGCCTGTGCCCAGGTGTAGGAAGGGCTCTTGCCTCATCGAGTCCTGTGCAGAGCATAGGTCCTTACTGTGAGCTCCACGCTGTGTGCAGGTGGAGGTTAGAGCTATGTGGATATGTTAAGGATAAACCCAGGGGTCAGAAGAGGGCAGGGTAGGCTCTAGGGCTCCCTCTGTGCTGTCACATTCAGATCTGGAACCCTAAGAAATCAAAGAATAACATACTACCAGATCCTGGGTCTAGAGGACTCAGAGCCTGGGCCCTTCCTCAACCACTGACATGGAGATCTTTATAAGGAGAACCTTGGTCTCAGTGTCAAGGGGAGCCCAGGGCAGCAGGTGTGGCTAAGTACGCAGGAACTCCAGGAAACCCACTGCCTGTTCTGCCTGATGCTCCAGCTCTTTTGTTGAGTCTTTTTGAGGCGTTTTCTCGCCATTCAAGTTCTCTTTGTTAAATCCCAGTATCAAAACAGAAACCCTACCCCACTACTTCTACTGTCCATACACTTTACCGTTCTCCGAATCTCTGGGGCTATTTCCAGGCACCGAATCTGTGCAGTAGAAATGCTACAGAGCCACGTGCTGGCGTGCACCTCTTTGAGCTCCGGCCGTGCTGGATGTCTCTGTTGTGAAAGTATTTATACCCGAGGGGATCGGAAAGCATCGAGAAGCAGAGCTTGGTTTACCTTCCTGTTGCTTGCCTTGAGCTTCACCGCTGAGCACACAAGCCGCTATTCCCACCTAGCTGGCGGAGCACTTGACACGCCACTAGCCTGAATTTGAGCAGGCTTCAGATCCGACACACGTGCTTTATGTTCAAGACTGAGTGTGCTGCTTAGGTTTTTTTGACTGTCTGACGCAAGCTGGAGTCGTCTGGGAAGAGGGAACCTTAAATGAGAAAATAAGTGACCTTCAGGCAAGACCGTGGGATGTTTGGGTTAATGCTGATATGGATGAATCCAGCCCGTTGTGGGCCACGCCACTCCTGGGCAGCTGGTGCTTAGCAAGCCATGAGGAACAAGCCTGCAAGCAGTGCTCCTGGAAGCTGCTTTAGTTCCTGCCTTGAATTCTGACTCTGACTTCTTCACAATGGTTGGCAAGGAAGCCATAAGATGCAACAAACCTTCCCCTCCCCTAGTTGCTTTTGATTGTGATGTTAATCACGTTGATAGAAAGGAAATGAAGACATTTGGCATTTAAAACAAGAATATAAACCATGTCATCAATTGTTTGTGCTTATCATATATTAAAGTGATTGTATAAACACTGAGATCTAAAAACAGTAGCACGTGAAAATTAAAATAGGAAGTAGAGTTTCTGCAGCACGCCCTTGCCTCTCACTGTAAGGTCGAGCCACCATGCCCTAGGACTCTCTGCATGTCATTGTCAGCAGGTTGCTGAGCTCATCAGTGTCCTTTACTAAGCAGCACATCCATCTCCAGCCTCCTGTTCCCTCCCTCATCAGGTCTGGGAAACCTCAGTGGAATGGCCTAAAAGGCCCCTCCCATCCCTCTTAACTCTGTTCCACCTAGAACAGCACATATGCAGCGATGCCCGTCCCCCGTAGTCAGTCACAGTGGGTATTTTGTTCCACAGGCCTGATGTTTTGCCCAAGCACTGCTTGCCTGCTTTCGACATTTGCTGGTGACTGCTGGCATACCTGGTCCTGGGAATGTCAGGCAGTAGACAGGTTTCCAGTTTGCTTGCCTGCCATTCCTGGGAGCATCAAAGATAGACAAAATCAGGTCATAAGGGAACTAAGCCACAAAGAGAGGAGTCTGGGTCTGTGAGAGAGGTTCAGAGAACTGAAGACACAATTGTGTAGGTTTCCTGGGCCCAGTATTCATCTGGCGACAGTCCTGTTCTAGACACATTGTATAAGAAAATGTCAAGCCACAAGGCTATATCCCACAAAGACCTTCTGGACAAATGGGTCACAATGACTGTACTACAGCTAGCATTTCTGTAAATCATGCATTATCCACAAGCTGGTTTAGGTTGTGATTTGAGGGGTAAAACTGAGAGAAAAGTCAGGGAGAGAGGTGGCCCACTGTGGTGGCTGAAAGAAGGTGGAGAAGGAAGAGATGGGCTCTGAGCTCTAAGTCAGCCACTGGAGTCAAATATGCAAGTCTGGGGTACAAGATGAAGAAGGGAAGAAACAAGCCCCCCAAATTAGTTTTCTTAGATAGATTTTATTGTATCTAATGGCGATATGAAGACAATAACAATTTTGATGATGATGAAGAAGATGAAGACAATGAAGATGATGATGACAATGATGATGAAGACAATGACGATGACAATGATGATGATGAAGACAATGATGATGACAATGACAATGATGATGAAGATGATGACAATAATGATGACATTGATGATGATGATGACAACAATGATGAGAAAAGTAATGATGAAGATGACAATGATGATGACATTGATGATGATGACATTGATGATGATGATGATGATGACAACAATGATGAGAAAAGTAATGATGAAGATGACAGTGATGATGACATTGATGATGATGGCAATGATGATGAAGAAGATGAAGACAATGAAGATGACGATGACAATGATGAAGATGAAGACAATGATGATGACAATGATGATGAAGATGAAGACAATGATGATGACAATGATGATGAAGATGATGACAATAATGATGACATTGATGATGATGATGACAACAATGATGAGAAAAGTAATGATGAAGATGACAGTGATGATGACATTGATGATGATGATGGCAATGATGATGAAGAAGATGAAGACAATGAAGATGATGAAGACAATGAAGATGATGATGACAATGATGATGAAGACAACAATGATGACAATGATGAAGACAATGACAATGATGATGAAGATGATGACAATAATGATGACATTGATGATGATGATGACAACAATGATGAGAAAAGTAATGATGAAGATGACAATGAAGACAATGATGATGACATTGATGATGATGATAATGATGGGGGTCATGAAGAAGATAATGATGATGAAGACAATGAAGATGATGATGATGATGACAATGATGATGAAGACAACAATGATGATGACAATGATGACAACAATGATGAAGATGGTGAAGATGAGGATGATGGCAATGATGCTGATGACAACAATGATGATGACGGTAATGATGAAGATGACAATCATGATGATAATGAAGATGATGATGACAACAATTACGATGATGATGGTGACAATGATGATGACAATGATGATGATGATGGTGATGATGATGATGGTGGTGATGGTGATGATGATGGTGATGATGATGGTGGTGGTGGTGGTGATGATGGTGATGATGATGATGACAAGTAATATTTACCATGCTCTTCCTATGACTTTTTGTGTCTCCATCACAGCAATGCTAAGCAGCAGCAACATTATTACCATTGCTGTGATTGTCATCCTCACAATGGCAAAGGCAGAGACTGACACAGTAAAGCCAATGGACTTGGTGAGGGTGAATGCCCTGCTGCAGTCAGGGTCCAGAGCCCCAGCCCTCCCACACACAGCCTCTGTCCTCATGAGTGAGGTCCACCCTGGCATTCACCAGCTCTTGTTCTTCTTCTGCGTGCTTCTCTACTCTACCCTACCCTCTTTACAACTTCCCAGCCATTGTACAGTTGGCAAAGCAGCCTTGACCCCAGTGTGCAGAGAACACTGAGGTACAGGGGGAGATACAGCACATGCTAAGGCAGCACGCACACTTGGTCACTTTACATGGGTCTGGAACACTTGAGGAAATGGAGTCTGCGGCGGTGGCAGGTAGATAATGCTACTGCTTTTGTGGACCTATGAGAAAGTGAAGCAGCTTTCTTCATGGGGTATCTCCCACTTATGCCTTGTAAGAAATGATTGCACATTGAGTCACATATTAGCAATATAAAAGGCCTGCTGCCTTAACACTGCATTTGAGCCCCTGGTCTGTGGAGTGTTCAGTGTCAGGCTACATTGTCCTGGAGCTGCTGGGACTGGCTTCCACTGCTCCCTGCTCAACTGGTCAGGCTGGGGAAGGAACTCAGGTGCATCTGGGCTACCTAGAGGCAGTGAAGGATGCTCAAAGGTGTTGGCCTAGCTGCCTTCCAGTCAAGTGGAAGAGTCCCTTAGTTACCCTTGATCAGGGATTAAGGAGCTCTTAGGGCTGGGTTTGACTTGCCTGGGTGTGCAAAGGGGACAATTTGGTCTTTGTGCCTTCAGAGGGTGTGGTACACCAACTAACCCTTTCATGTATCTTCCTCAGCCAGTGTGGGCCCCTCTTCCTAACACTCCCCTGTGTACTTAGGTTAGGGTGAAGTAGGAACCTTCCTAACACCTCCCCCATCCCCATCCAGCATCAGGGAAATCCCATGTATGATTCATCCTCCTTTTAATTGTTTGGGGGATTTTCCATGACAACCCAGAGGCCCTCTCCATGGAATTGGCTGGCTCCCAAGGCCTTCAAAGTCTTCAAGGAAAAAAGCCATGGCCCAATAAGGGTGGCATTTGCTCCCATCCAGGGATGGGAGCACACGTAGATCATTGTTCTCACGGTGTCTGTTTCATGTTCCATGCTTCAGTGGATCTGTGACAGTCGCTCTCACTGTCCACCAGTCCAGCTGTGGGCTGAGATTGTATTCTATACAAGAGTGGAGAGACAGCTACAGCTCAGGCAGGAATCCAGCTTTGAAGAAGTCATCTCCCCTTGAGCTTGCTTGGGTTGGGAGAAGGAGATACTGAATGAGGGATCCCAGGGGACTGATTTCCTGTGCTCAGGTCACAGGGCCTGAGACACTTGGTCAGCAGAAGGCCTAGAGCTGGAAGCTGTCGGGGAGAGCCAGGCTTCAGCAGGTATGGTAGATAAGCACAGATACTGTTTTAGTCCTGAACAGCCAGGGAGTGGAAGTCAGACACAAGGCAGAACAAAAGCAAGCATCTGAGACATAAAATTTCTGGACCTCAAAGGGAGAGGAACTGTCCTTCTTGAGGGGATGGTCATAGAGATAGTAGCTGAACACTGGTGGGATGGACTGGCCTCTGCACTGGAGTCTCAAGGGACCTCTCTCTCACACAAAGAGGATCTTTCGTGGTTTTGATGCTTCTCCACTGAGAACTCATGACAAACTGCCACCCCTGCTCTTCCAAGTCACCATGTACCTACACACACACACACACATACACACACACACACTCTTACACACATACAGCTGCACACACATGTGCCCACATACACCTACACTCATGCACACCTACATACACACTTGCACACACATACACACACATACATACACATATACCTAAACACACACACATGCACACACAAACACTTACACACATGTACACCTACACACACACACGTATATACATACCTACATACACATACACACACACACCTCAACATGCACACCTACACACTCACACACATACACTTACACTTACACACATACCTAAACACACATTTACACACACAGGTACACACTCACACACATATACTTACACACATGCATGAACACACACACACACACACACACACAGCACACACACACAAACATACATACACCCCAGCCTCACTGCCGAGATCACCTCCCATACTCTCCTCATTTCTTTATCCATTAGCTTTGCTTAGGCCAACGCTGTCTCTGCTGCTCTGGCCACCCTTGACCAAAGGAACAGAAGAATTGAGATCAAGTCTTGGCCTAACAACCTTATCACTGTGGCAGGGATAGGGGAGAGTAACCTAGAGTGGCAATGTGTCCAGCCTATGGTGGCCTTCATTAGGAAAGCCCAGGGAGAGGGGACTCAGCTCAGTGTCTGGTACCCAGAGCCATTAGGATTCCACTGATGGAAAACACCAGATGTTCCTATACAAGATGTGCAGGAAAGCCTGTGGGGCACTGGGAAGGTCTGGGAAGGTACAGCGGCTGGGTGGGCTGAGTCTTGGCTCCCATCCTGGAAGGCAGGGTAGTGTCTGGAAAGAGTGTGGGATGTGAAGAGACAGAGCTCTTGTGTCTTCACTGTCTTCCTAGCTTTAGGACATTATGTCTCAGGGCAAAGAACGCCCACCTGGAAGGTGACACAGGTGCTCTTCAGCCTATGGAGAGTGGCCCAAGGGAGTCACAAGCATTAGCTTCTATCCCAGGCTGGCACTCTGGGCCTGGCCCACAGGGCGGGGCTATGGAAAAGAAGCTTCACAAATGGAAGAAGATGACAGTGGCCAGGCAGGTGTGTGCTGTGAGGACCTTCTCTTCCCCCTTCAGAGATGGCTTGTATGCATCCCAGCCATTGTGATCTAGAGCAACTCTTGGTAGCCTGAGCTTGGTTCTGTGCCTGGCTCGGCCAGCCCTGGGGTGCCCTCCAGTTGGGTACCTCCAGGATGGCTTCTGTGAGTGCTCACAGTGACAGTCCCATGGGCATGGAATTCAGCCCACGGCTGTGACAGGTATACAGGGTATGCCATGGACATGCAATGAACACAAAGGAGAAGACAGTGGCATCTCTGGTGCTGGAAAGGAGAGTGGAAAGGACCAGCAAGGTGGGGAGAGAGAAGATTAGTGAAGCAAGAGACACAAACCAAGCATCATGGCTGTCACTGTTGGCCTTGAAGATAGGGCTGTGTAGTAAACTCTGGATGTCAGGTGCCAATGCCAACAGCCAGCACAGGCAGGCTCCACAGACATCTGTTCAGAAGGTCAAGGGTGACCCCATTCCCTGCCCAATTCCCTTTTTCTTTTGTTTTCCTCTATCTTTGTCTTCCTTCCTTCCTTTTTTCCTTCCTCCCTTCTTTCATTTTTCTTTCCTTTTTTTCATACTGTGTAGCTCAGGCTGACTTCAAACTCCTGTTCCTCCCTCTCCAACCTCCACAGTCCTTTGATTATCTGTTTCTGGTGTGTGTGTGTGTGTGTGTGTGTGTGTGTGTGTGTGTGTGTGTGTCTGTGTGTGTCTGTGTGTGTCTGTGTGTGTCTGTGTCTGTGTGTCTGTGTGTCTGTGTGTCTGTGTGTCTGTGTCTGTGTGAGAGAGAGAGAGTGAGGGGGGACTGTGGGGCGTGTGTGTCTGTGCAAGTGTGTAGTGTGTATGTGTAGTATGTGTGTGTAGTATATGTATATGTATATGTGATATATAGTGTGTGTATGTATGGTGTATGTGTATAGTATGTGGTGTGTGAGTGTATGTATGGTGTGTATGTGTGTGTGGTGTGTGTGTGAGTAGTTATGTGGTGTATGTGTGTATGTGTGTGTGTAGTTATGTGGTGTGTGTGGTGTATGTGATATATTATATATATATACACATATATAGTGTGTGTATGTATGGTGTATGTGTGTGTAGTGCGTATATGTATGTATAGTGTGTTTATGTATGGTGTGTGTGTGGTGTATGTGATATATATATACATACATACATACATATATAGTGTGTGTGTATGTATGGTGTATGTGTGTGTGGTATATAGTGTGTGTGCGCCTATGCATGTATAGTGTGTTTATGTATGGTGTGTGTGTGTGTGTGTGTGTGTGTGTGTGTGTGTGTGTATGCCACTGGCTTTCCATGACTCACAAACACATGGTTCCTCCTCTACCTCTATCCTTTCTCCAGCTGGACAGTTGGCCTAGAGAATCTGTCTCCTCCATGCTCCCCCCCTCCACACAAGGCAGGACTGACCGTCATGACATTAGTCCCTTCAGCCAACAAGACCGTATCCTAATAGATGCCGACCACTGAACATCACTACCACATACTCCACTCCCAGCTTCCCTGCTGCCTGCTCTATCAGCCACAGCGGTGATCCAGGATGTGGGAAGTCTCACCAGTCCCACTCTCCCAGGAGGCTTAGTACAGTGAAGAGAAGAGCAGCTGCAGATACATGTCTGCCTGCCTGCCTGCCTGCCTGCCTGCCTGCCTGCCTGCCTGCCTGCCTGCCTGCCAGGAAAGACCCCAAAAGGGGTCAGAATTCCTGCCAAGACACAGTTCAGAGACCTGTTGACAGCCAGAGACTCTTGGCACCACCACCCTTTCTGTCTCTGCCCCAGACTCCTCCTCCCAGCCTGTTACTTCCCCACCTGCAGGTCCAGTGAAGCCCCTCCTTCTGCCAAGCATGTGGATACTTTGTTCATTTCCGCTCTACATTGTTACACACAGTGGCTGGCTTGCACTTCACTGTTTGTGCAGCGTATATGCCTGTTCACATGAGCGTTTGATGGAAGACTCGGAGACTAAGCCATCAGATTGTGCTGTTTATTGAGAATGCAACAGGGAGGGCTTTAAGGAATACAAGAGAAGCCAAGGCTGTCCCCTTTTCTCTGGTTCTGGGTTCAGGAAAGTGAAGGCAGAGTCCCTTTATTCTGAGTGGTTTTGCTCAAAATGAGACTGTGCTGGGGTGGGGTGGGGTGGCCACTCTGAATTGGTTTTCTGTTAGTCTTCTTCTTGGGTATAGCCAGCTCCTGTCATAGGCAGGAGCTGCGACAAAAGCTCAGCAGATGAAGAAGCCCAGATGGAGACCCAAGAAGCCAGGTAGTACGGTAAGGACAGAGCCAACGGCTGGTGGAAGGGACAGGCTGGACCTGAGCTGAAGCTGAGAAGCTCCTGGTGTCTATCAGAAGTGCACCACATGGTAGCCCAGAGCTATCCAGTCCCAAAACACTTGGAGAGAGAAGGAGATTGGCCCAGGAGTGGTACATGGGGTAGGAAGGGGGACAATAGGCTAGGGCACAGAGGGTGCTGAGTGAGGGAGGCCACAGGAAGCCCTCTCACCGGCCACCTTTCTTGGAGGGGGTGCTCAGACTGGAGCCCTTTGTTAGGGAATCCTTGTAGTCGCTGGCACTGCCTCTGCTCCTGTTCTCCCCACCACGGACACTGCACACTCCAGAGATGCAGCTAGTGCTATTGGCCACGTAGCCACCGCTGACTGTGCTGGGCCGGAAGCCATAGCCCCCACTGCCACTGGTGCTGCTGATAATGGCTGCAGAGAAAGAGAAAGGGAAGGATCGACTCAGACCCACTCAGGCAGAGGTAGATGGGGGGTCTCCTATCCCCACAGTAGGCAAGGGCTCCATGAGAACCTGATCACGGTCATTTCTTCACCCTGAAGAGAATATCCCAAAGACAACTTCCCCATGCCCTTGGCTTCCTCAGTCTATACCCACTGTGGCTGAGTCTTGCCCCATTGATACTCAAGCTTGCCCCTCTACCAGGCACCCATGCACCCACCACTGCCCCTCCTCTTAGTGGCTCTGCTAAATCTCCTGCCTGCCCACACCTCGTCTTTCTCCTGCTGTCTCCCCACAGACAGCAATCCAAGATCACAGATTGAATCCTGCCAACTTGAAATGCCCCTTCCTTTGCCCCTGCCTAAATCCCCAACCTAGATCTGACTATAAATTACAAACTCAACATGACACAGACCCCGCCCCCCCAGGCACATCATTTTCTTAGAGTCTCCTCTTTGTTTCCCCCCTCTCCTATGGCAGAGGCTGTCCCTTACTACCATGTCCTGGGAGGCAGAATGATGAAGATGAAGGGCCTCAGGGTAGCCGGAAGTTGGGAGACCTGCTCTGCGCCAGCCTTCCAGCTGTGTGGCCTCAACCTTTTCCTTTCTACTCCTTTGACCCTTCATCTACACCCACAGGGTGTGACTAAGGCCCTTTCCCAGTACTCAGTGTCTATGACTCAGTTCCAGACCCACAGGTACTTACAGATGCTGACAGGGGAAGAGTATTCTCCAGACATCCTGTAAGGGAGAAAAGTAAAATCAGGAATAGCTTCCCACTGCATCTTCGAGGACACTGCTGCCATCAGCCTGAGATGTGCTTCTAGACCCAATGGGCACCTGTGGACACTCCAGGACTGCTTTAGCTCATTGGAGGTCACCCCTTCACACTGAAGAGTAAGAGGGCAGCACACTGGATCAAATAATAGTCTAAGAGGTGCACGTGTGAGGACCGTATTGTCCACTCCCACCATGGTGAGCCTTCTCCTCCCCAGGACACCAGGAAGCTGGAGTGGCTGGCTAGCCTAGCATAACTACAGGGTACCTGGACTGGTAAGGAAGAGGGGACAAGGAAACCGAATGGAGGAATGGGGTTCAGAAGACAAGGAAGGGAAGCAGGAGTCTCCCAGACACTCTGGCAGGTTGTAATGGCTGAGTGTGCCGATTTGCGTGGCTCACGACAGCACAGCACCCAGGGTGAGGTGAGCATTCAGCATCCGTGAATATGGCTGCTATTCATTTGAGATGGTGTTATGTAACCTCAAACTCACTGTGTAGTCGGGGGTGACCCTGAACCTCTCACACACACCCCTCCCCCACCCCTCAATCGCCTCACAAAAGCTGGGGCACCGGGAAAGCACTACCATGACCAGTATGTGATTCTGATGATGAAACCCAGGGCTTCGCACATGCTAAGCAGACTCGCGCTACCCGCTGAGCTGCCACCTCCAGCCCAGCTGAGGCTCCTAACCGCCCAAGCACACTGCACACCTGCACTCCTCGCTCTCCAGCAGCTTTCGGTAGGTGGCGATCTCCATGTCCAGGGCCAGCTTTAGGCTCATGAGCTCCTGGTATTCACGCAGCATCCTGGCCAGCTCCTCCTTGGCCTGATGAAGGGCACCTTCCAGCTCATCCAGCTTGGCCCGGGCATCCTTGAGAGCACTGTCTCCTCGCTGCTCAGCGTCAGCGATGGCCGTCTCCAGGTTAGAAGCCTAAAAGCCAAGAAGTTAGAAAACAGAAGCAGGCGTGGGTGTTATCTGCAGTCAAACCCCTCACATTCAGTAAGATCCAGCAGCAAACGCCCACACTTCATTGGATGCACGCCAGGCTTCTGCCCCGGCTGGCAGGGACTGGTAAGACCTGCTAGATCTCAGCTCTGCACCTATTCCAAGACATCTGCGGTGAGGGGAAAAGCAGGCTCCCCTCTGCCTAGAGAACACTGATCACCAAGCCTGGCTATCACATTCAGTGAGTGAGTGGCTTAGGGCCCCAGAGGAACGTTATTTTAAGACAATATGTTAGAATCTAGCAATTAGATACAATGGCAGCTCCAGCCCAGAAACATGGCCTACAGGTGAGGTCACCAGAAGGAGAGTCTCCAGAATGACATTTACTTGCCAGGTGCTCACCGTGTGCCCAGCACCTTGCTAAGCACGTGCATGCCATGCCTCACCTCATTTGCCCCTTATGACCTCCTGTGAAGTAAGGAGGGGCGACCTGCACACATGACCCCTGATGTGCTAAAGCCCATAAGAAGGACGTGGGATAGGGGTCTAGCAGCTCCGTATCCCGCACCCTCACCACGTCCCTCCTCATCTGGTACAGAGAGAACACTGCTCCTCAGGGTTGTTGTTGGAGTTAGATGTGGTAGGATGGTGGGCACGGCTGTCCTCTCATTCTATCTACATCCTGTCCCTGCTGCTAACACGAGGCTAAATGCTGTGTGTGTACTTCACTGGGGACTCCCCAAGCCCACTTCCCTCTCTTGGTCACATCAATGATACTGATTTATTAAGCTAATGCTATGTGTAGGCACAGCTCAAGAAGCTGAGGGGACACACGAAGCAGCCAGTGACCTGACTCCCTTCAGTCTAAAGAGTGTGGGGGACAGGCAGCTGGCAGGAGGAACTGCCAAAAGCTGAAAACAGACCAAGGAGCACTGCCTGGGGGAGCACAGCCTAGGGGAGGAGGGGGAGAAGATCCAGCCCAACCTGTAAGCCAGGGGAGGTTCCCTGAGAGAGAAGAGAATATTCAAGGAGAAGTGCTTAGAGTGAGTAGAGAAGGAAGTGGCCCAGAGACGTCCATGTGCTGAGGCAGTGACCTCACTGGTATCTTCTCTTGTTGCTGGAGACCCATGGGAAGCTAAGGCCCTCAGTGAACTCACACGCAATCCACTGGGCTTACTGCCCCTGGCCACAGGCCAGAGTTCCTTACCTGTTTCTTTGCATTCTCAATCTCGGAGCGGAGTCTCTGGATGAACCGGGTCAGCTCGGTGATTTCATTTTTGGTGTTTTTGAGGTCGTCTCCATGGCGGCCGGCGGCCAGCTGCAGCTCCTGGAACTGAAACACCCAAAGCACGGAGATGAGTAAGTGTGGTGGCATGGCTTCCGTGAAGGCCCTGTGTCCCTGAATGAAGGGTCATGGCCACCGGGGCACAGGGAACTATGACTTTAGCATCAACTCTGATCTGAATATATCAGGTTTGTCCTTCACATGGTGGTGCCTGACGCCCCCAGAGCAGTCTCAGCTTCTCACCTTGGTCTGGTACAGGGCCTCAGCCTCAGCCTTGCTCTTCAGGGCGATCTCCTCATACTGGGCCCGGACCTCATCAATGATGCTGTCCAGGTCCAGGTTCCTATTGTTGTCCATGGACAGGATGACGGACATGTCGCTGATGTGGGACTGGATCTGAGCCATCTCCTACAGGGACCATGAGCAGGGGAGTATATTAGCTTGACCACTGTCAAATTCTAGTCGTACCACATAGTGCCTGACACACAGGACTGTGAGCTTCATGTGCAAAGAAAATACCTTGCCGGGCCCTAGGCAGATTCTGCCGCCATGGAATTAGGCCTCAGAGTAGAAGGGGGCTCTTGGGAGTAACATGCAAGGTGCCTGGGCGACTCAGAGGCCGCCTTGACAGCTGGAGCCTCTGTGACTCTCGCAGGCCCTAAACGGAGTTTGCACTCCGAAATGCTGGCCCCCTGAGAATGGGGCGCCAAGAGACTTACGGCTTCGAACAGACACTTGAAGAATTTGATGTCCTGGTCCATGGTGTCCACCTTAGCCTGCAGTTCCACCTTGTTGGCATATGCTGCATCCACATCCTGAAAGAAGACCCGGCCATCCCCGGTCACCTCAGGTGCCATCCAGTAGGTGACACCCAGCTCAGCCCAGCTGCCTGGCTGGAGACATTGTTTTCTCCTATGTGGGTCATGAGGAAGGTAGTGGGGGCAGAGGAAGGTACAGCCCCCACCTCCCACCATGAGAGCCTCTTCCAAAATTAGAAATACGGTTGCCCCAGCCCTGCTGTGAAAGTCACCTGTGCACCATCTGAACCAAATTCCATGGCTACAGGGAGCCCCTTGTGCTGGCTGTTCCCTGTCATCCTCCCTGGCTGTCATTTCTTCTCCTGAGCACCATGGTCCCATCCCATCCCACTTAAGGACTGACGGCAAAGCACACGGTGGCCTCTCTGGCCAGATACCTTCCCCTCACCTTCTTCAGCAGCACAAACTCGTTCTCTGCAGCTGTCCGCCGGTTGATCTCCTCCTCGTACCTGTGGGAAGGCCAGGGATCATAGCTTACATCCTTCACCCAGGAGAGACTCTGAATACATAGAAAAATGCCAGGCCGTGGGGCACAGAGAGCTGAAGGGCTAGCCAAGCAAAGATGGCTTCCTGGAGGAGAGGGTGATAGCCAAGTTTGGAAGAAGATCCAACTTGGAAAATGAGGAAGGAAGTGTGCAGGATGAACGACCTTTGGGAGACCTAAGAGGATGCAGGAAACAAGCTACCTCACACCAAATGTGAGTGGTGCCCCAGGTGTCCCCATGCCACTTCTCAACACAGAAGCTCGGAGAATGTGAAAGGCTTAACCATTGTTGACCTCAAGCCCAACCTCTGACGCTGTCTGACTACTTGGAAGTTTGTTCCTACTGTCAGTCTAGAGGCTACGGATCAGGGAGCTCATTTGTACTGGCTGCTTAACACAAGTTAGAGTCATCAGAGAGGAAGGGCCCTCTGTTGAGGAAATGCCTCCATGAGATCCAGATGTAAGGAATTTTCTCAATTAGTGATCAACAGGGGAGGGGTCCAGCCCATGGTGGGTGGTGCCGCCCCTGGGCTGGTGGTCCTGGGTTCTATAAGAATTAAGCTGAGCAAGCCAGGGGAAGCAAGCCAGTAAGCAGCACCCTTCCATGGCCCCTGAATCAGCTCGTCCCTCCAGGTTCCTGCTCTGTGTGAGTTCCTGTCCTCGCTTGCTTCGGTGATGAACAAGACTATGAAAGCATAAGTTGAATAAACCCTTCCTCCTCAACTTGCTTTTTTTGGTCTCAGTGAAAGACAACATTCTGGGTTTCCGATGCGGTGACCCTACTTGGTATGGCCTAGAACATATGAACTCTCCACCTCCAGAACCTTGAAACCAAATCTTTAAGCCCATCAGAGGGACAGGGCGCGCTGTCCTGCTGCAGGTTCCCTCCTCACTCACTTCTTCTTGTAGTCCTCCACCACGTCACGCACGTTCCTCAGCTCGGAGTCCAGCCTCACTCTGTCCCCAGACAGTGTCTCCAGCTGCTTCCGCATGTTGCTGATGTAGCCCTCGAGGATGGGCTCCAGGTTGTTCTTGCAGTTGTTGAGGTCCAGCTGCTGCAGCAGCTCCCACTTGGTCTCCAGCACCTGGTTCTGCTGCTCCAGGAAGCGCACCTGGAAACCGAACCCAGCAGATGTTGAGCCCCACAGATACTTGACATGCAAAGCCATCCTGCTCAGTGCTCTGGCCTCATCTTTTCCCTTACCCCTCTACAACTGTAGGAGGCGGGCACATCGTCAGACATGATCAGAGAGGAGGAAACTGAGCCTTACTAATCTTTGCTTCTTTCCAGGGTCCAGAAGTTTATTCAAAGGCAGAGATCAGAACTAAGCCTAGACACACGTCCCCTCACTGAGGACATTCAATCAACCAGAACCCACTGTGGCCAAGCCAGAGTAAGGCATGAGCATGACAGAAACAGCAGAATAGGGTCAGGCTGGATACATCTGTCTGGAAAGGCAAGCCACTCTGAAGATGGGGTCCAGGCCCTATCTATGACATGTCAGAGCACAGTTTCGTTAGGGCCAAGAGCTACTGGGAATTTCAGATTCCCATACCAAGTCCCTCATTTCTACCCACTAATGCTGTCTGTGTCCTGGGCAGTTCTCAGAACCACTCTCTCTCTAGTACAAGTACAAAACATGGGACCAGATGGACAGACAGACAGAGCCTGACCCTCACCAAACCAGATCATTAGCATATACTTCCTCTATCTGGTGACAATTTTTTTTTAAATTTGACTTCTTTTCTAGCATCTGTGAGCACAGGCACATTTATGCAAGGCTGTGTTCACAGGATGTGGGAATACTGCCTGGAATTCTACACTGAGAGGAAACTGCACTGAACTGCTGGTCTCTAACAGATCATCCAGGCCTTGGCTTGGTTCAACCAATCCACACTTCTTTCTGAGATGAGCATTAGCTGCACCCAGGACAACACAGCACCCAGCATGCCACTAGACATGGGTAGGTCACCAATAGGAGTGGACAACTCTATCTGAGGTTGGGAGGACACAGTGGAGCCAAAGTTCCCCAAGAGCTGACCAGGCTCTAGATCCCTTTCCCCCTCCCCAAGAGGCAGGGACCTCCCACCCAAATCCAGACCCAAATCCTCAGAGGACCTTGATTGTCTTGATGTGAATAACCCATAGGACAAGAAGCAGCAGCTCCAGCCTTGGCCCCTGAGACTGAGGAGAATGTGGGGCCTCCACACTGGAAGGCTAGCACTGTGGGGCAGGGTCTGCTCTTGTGGCCACAAGGCCCAGGACTGTGAGGTTTGACTGTCATAGAGCCACCCTATCCCTCTCGTCTCTGGCCCTAGACCTCAGGTAGGAGACTGAGGGTGAACTCTCACTGTGCCTGTCCTGCAAATGGCTGTAGATAGGCCTCTATGGTGGTTTTGCTGACCCAGAATCTGGGGAAGCCATCTTTCATATGCCACAGCAGACATCCTCACTGAGATAGAAGATCCCTTGAGGTCTTGTAGAGATTTGAGGTCCCCTTGCTTCCCTGAACCCTTTCCCAAAAACAATAGACACTATTTGCGGAGGACCAGACACCGTGCCAAGATCTTCACATGAACTTCCTTTTCTAAACTGACAGAAGCCCCTGAGGAAGGTCATGATTTTTCCACACTAGAGGGAAAGACATAGGACCAAGATAAAACAAGTAATTTCCCCGCAATGTCTGCCGTGTCTGATGCCAGAGTACCTCTACCCCTGTTTGGCAAAAGAGCCCTTGACCACTAACCACCCCTAGTGGAGACATCCTGTAGCCTAAAGGGCCTGGGTGACCACATACCCGTTCATGATCCACCAGTCAGGTGACTGGGGAACAAGATCACCCTGAGAGGACGACAGGCTCTTTGGATCCTAAGGCCGATTCTCTCCCTGGCCTTCACTGTGGATAGCCAGCGTGACCACAAGGCTTAACAATGGTACCAATCCAGGTCTCCATAGAAAGGCCCCTATCTCTTTCCCAGGGTTCCCCTGTGAGTATCCCTGAAGGCCCCTACCAGCATGTGCTACTATCCCTGCAGGTGCTCTCTCTCCAGACAGCAGAGAATCTTCTACAAGACATTAAGGTTACAAAATGTGCCAGCCTCATGTACAGTAACTGTACCAACTTCAATGCTCTTGAGGGATTGAAGAGAATCTACTCCAAGCAGATGAGAGAAGAGCTGTTCCCAGGTCCCCCTGTCCTAGCGGACTCACCTTGTCGATGAAGGAGGCGAACTTGTTGTTCAGTGCCTTGATCTGCTCCCTCTCCTGGGCGCGCACCTTCTGGATCTCAGGGTCCAGCTCCACATTGAGTGGGGCCAGGAGGCTCTCATTGACTGTGACCTGGTGGATGCCGCCAGGCGGGCACACAGTGGGGCACACGGGTCCCAGGGCCACACTGCCAAAGATACTTCCGGCAAAGCCGCTGGCTCGGTTCCGGCCAAATCCAAAACCTCCGTTCTTCCCGCTGCCACTAGCCATGTTGAGAGTGATGCTCCTGGGGCCTCCCAGGCTGTAGAGACTCCGACTGCCAAAGCCCCCGCTGAGCCCTTTGCCTCCTGCCCGGTAGGAGGATGAGCTTCCCCCGGACAGCACTGCAGAGCAACCGCTGAAGCCCCTGTTGCCGGCTCCAGACTTGCAGGTGAACTGGCGACTCATGCTGTTGTTGGTAGAGATGGAGGACGAGTGCAGGAGGAAGGCAGATCCCACGAAGGTTGTACTGGCTGTAGTGAGGACCAGCAGGTGCCTTTATATACGCTTGGCGTTGGGCTAGCAGATGGGCAGTGGAGAGCTTAATTCCTGGGTTTGGCTTGCCTGGGAGCAAGAAGTCATTTTCTCCGTGCTGAGCCAGAGATCGTCCCTCCCCACCTCTGAAACAACATGAAACTGTTAAATTGCTGGGCTTGCAAACTTTGCTCTGGTAATTTGGGTCTTATCTAATTAACCCGCTGTTATAAGGTAATTTGCCCCAGGCCACAGCCTCCCCAGGGGAATGTCACCAACACTCCACCATCTCTCGGATTCATCTCTACGGCTGGCTTTCTTGCAAGGGTTCAGAAAGCAGAGATGGTGTGGACATTGGACAGAGCAGGCCACTAAGTACAATGCCCAAGGACTCTACCATAGCTGCAGCCTCTGTCCTGGAAGGGGGAAGCCCAGTCAGGCAGACTTTCTCCCCAGGCCTCCTGCACATACAAACCATGGGGACTAATGGCTCTCTTTGTTGGGGACCAGGTTGATGGCACCCTATCATAGCATGGGACCTGAGCAGCCCAACAGCTCTGGATTCATGACTACCATGTGCTTGTCATACCTTCCAGAGAGTTAGATGTCCCCAGCACACCTTTCAAACCTCATAGTAAAGTTGGTAAGGGGCTAAAGGAAGGGACAAGCCTCTGGCCCTTGGGGAAAATGAAAGGGCAAGAGTGTGGAGTTTGTTGGGGACTCCAGGGGCAGATAGCTCAGAGGACCGCCACGGTCTGGGGAGTTCAAAGGCATCCTGTAGGAGCTCCATTTCCTCATGCTTCTCTCCTGCCGTGTTCATTTGTGTGTTCACAGAAAGGGCAGGAATCAGTTGTCATCCATGGGCCCTAACTTCAGCTACCACTGTCCAGGCCTGAGAACTGAGGAGTCCAGGCTGGCTGGGGCCTCTAGGCATCCAGACTTCACACAGCTAAGATCAGAAGGCCCTCAAAGGGAATGTACAAAGGTGTGTACAACTGTACACACCATTTGTGTGTGTGTGTGTGTGTGTGTTGTTTTCTGTTGCTGTTAAAGTTTGTCTGTGTGTTTGTTTGCTGTGTGCTCCCTGTCCCCTCTATCCCGGGTCAGCGGCTCCCATAATGGGCCCGAGCCCCTCCACTGATCATTCTGTCCAAGCCATGGCTGCCTCATATCTGGAGAATGGTCTCCCTCAAACGTCCCTGCCAAGGAGGGGCTCTCAGCTGTGTAGGATTCTAAAGGGAGAAAATTGTGGACACTGGCTGGGCTAGGGCTCTCTCTGGATTCACTGGGCACGGAGTCCACTCTCTGCTCACCTGAGTTCCTTTCCGTTCCCTCCTGCCATCTTGTCTTCATCGCTGTCATCAAACGATCATCGCTCACTTCCCTTCCTCCACCCTCTTTTCTCCCTCTCTTCATCCATCCCCATCTACTTCCCCGATCTTTTGTTCTCTCACACTCTACCCAGCCCTCTTCACAGATGTTCCTGGACCACCACAGCTGGGTCTGAGCTCCATCCCCCTCTCTCTGTCCTGGGCTGGCTCTAGGATACATGAATACATCCTCACTGCTCCTGATGTCCATGCACCACCTTAGCTTCCTTTGTGAGGCTAGCAGAGCTTCTCCAGACCAGGGACGCCTAGCACAACCCCTCCCCCCTCGCTACCCTCCCACCTCCAACCCCTGTTAGCCTCCACTCAGTTCCCACAGAACGTTTGTGTAATGCTGACAGGCTTTTCTGTTCTCCCAGAGTGCAGCCCTAGTGTGGATTCCCTGTCAACGGCTTCGCCAGCTACAAAATCCTCTGCCATACGTGGCAGTGCCCCTGCCCAGGTCCCATATCCCCTGCTCCTACCTATGCACTGTCACTTGCTGCTCCCTGTCTGCCCAAGGACACCTCATCCTCTGGCCTCCTTTTCAGTGCCCTCCGATGTTTACTCAAGCTATTCCTGACCTATTCCTAACCACTTCTGTCACAACCTCCAACCCATATCTCTCTTCTCCTCTGAAATTCTGCCTAAATCTTGGCTTCTGACCTTGCCTGTCTGCTCTTCACTCTGGTCTTCTAAGACATCTACATGAGAGAAATGGTGTTTCCTGAGCATGAGGAAGGTCCAGGAGCCAGTGATGCTGCCCTCTGTGGGCCCCTTGCAGGCCTAGGCCAGCCCCCTCCCGGTAGACAGCCCCTCACTGGAGACATGTGAAGAGCAGAGATGAATGCTGGACTTTTGTCCACCTGGAGTGTCACCAGATGGTAGCCTGGACCCCAGGGAATCAACTTCTTCTCCATCACTCAGTTTGGCCTTTCTGGTGTCAGCTTCTCCCATGGAGAATGGAACAATAGATATTAATGCAGGAATGGCAAAGGCTGCTGTGTTATTCCACAGGAAGCACTCCCTGAGGCCTGACACATTCTTAATGCCCAATAACCGGTGTCAGTGACTAAGGAGCCAGAGGCTCGGCCTGTTTTCCCTCCTTCCTCTCCAGCATGGCACCTTCATCAGCACATTCCCACACAGTGGCATGAGGTGCTGAGGACAGGGAAGGAGTGATGACCCTACAAGCCCCAGGCTCTCCCAGATCGCTGCCGATCCCAGAAAATTGGCCATTATGAATAATAGTAGTAATAGTAATAGGCATAGCCAACCAAGTGACTGCCAGGTATAAAACTCAGTAGGAAGCACTCTATGGACATTATGTCACGTCTATCGATGTCGGCTGATTTATCAAATATTTGTTGGACACTTAACCAACCTCTGGTGGAAACGGCCCAAAGCAGCCTGCCTGGAAGAGCTTATTCTCAGTATCCCTGAGAGAAACAGCTCACTGAGTTATTACCAAGTCGTTTACACAGTGGCACAAACTAATCAGATCCTGCCCATTAGAAACACAACGCCCAGTGTTGTTGGTGAGATAATTGAGGAGGAGGAAGCAACAGAGTTCTGGACCACCCACAGGAAGGGTGGGCCCGGTCAGTACCTGGGATCCTTACATTTTGCTAGAGGGGAAAGGGAGGGAGGGAGTAAAAAAGACCAAAATGGAGCCCCAGTTCACCAAGGGCACAAAAGATCTGCCTTTGCCTGTGCCTTAGTTGAGACCTGGAGAGAACCAGGGGCAGGGAAAGGCAGATCCCATGCTATGGGATTCCCACGGCCTGACAGTGGAGACTTTACCCACTTGTCCCCACGCAGGTGGCTGTCTGTGAGAGAACTGACTTTTAGTGATGTGTACCTATCCGTGCATGTCTTAGGGACACAGTGGTGCTCACCTGTAAATCGGGGAGATGATGGGGATATAGAATAAAACCCTGAAAATACCAGGAAGATCTGGCTTGGACATTCAAGGGAAAGGCAGATGGCTTATCCAATCAACTTGGCCTACATCCCTTTTCTCTGGAATACTGTTGAAACCCTGGCTTCTGGCCTGGTCTGTCTCCTTTGTACTCTGGTCTTCTGCCCATGACATCTACATGAGAGAAATGGCGTTTTCTGAGCATCCCAAGGGTCCCTCTGTATGGCTCTTGGCTGTGTACTCGGTTCTTTTATTGTGCTTTTATGAGTAAATTGTAGTTTTCTCTGCATCTGTGCTCCCATGTGTTGTGACAGTCAGTTGATAAATTCGTGTCCCGTGGCTTTGTTTGGTGCATCTGCTGTCCCTTTCCAGAAGTCTTGGGCCAATAAGCCTCTTGGGAGAAAACCTCTAAGAGAGACTTTGATCCCATGAGGCTTCAGGACTGGAGAAGAAATGAACAAAGAGGCGACCCTGGAAAACTAAAAGCGCACAGGCTGCCTGCAGGAGAGGCTTCAATTCCAGTCTTCTAAGGGAAGAAGCATTGAATTGACTGTTCTAAGAAGTTGGGGAAGCAGCCCAGGGTGGTGGGGCACATGTCATTTTCGAGTAAAAGAAACCACTGAGCAGGCTGAAGTGATCATGAGTAGAGGGTGACCTTGGGTAGAGAAATTCCAGATCCCAAGCTGTGTGTGAGACGGGGAGCCACTGAAGGCTGTGGAGTCCGAAAGAGTCTAAATTGCACATCTGAGGCAGAACTATTCCTGTGTGGATAAAATTGGGAATGGGAGCGGCTAGAGGCACCAGGAGAGGGCTGGGCAGTTCTGTGAGTGACGTAATTATCTCCAAAATTAGAGAAAATAAGCTGGGTTATTTGGATGACATCAACTCAGGTCTTTGCAGGCATCCTTGGCTGATGGACCAGGTCATGAGCGTGTTGTCTGCGAATCCCCAAAGGGGTCTCCTTGCAGGCTTGCACAGCCTCAGGTAAGCAGTGCCCTCAGCCTGAGTCAGCTGGACTGATTGCTGTCCCTAGGGGACTTGGCTACAGTCAGACCACTTGAGAGCAGGGGAGGTACCCAGCAGGTTTGGTACTTAAAAGGCCAGAGATGAGCTCACCTCTAAGGAGCTGGGTATAAAGGACTGGGGCCTGTCCTGAATACAGCTCTGCTCCCACCCGGCCACAAGGTGGTCTTGCATTGCGAGATGTCATTTGGGCCAGCCCTATCCCCTGTCACCTCCATTAGTTATCTATCCAGGACACTTCCTTTGAGTATGGTTGGGCACCTCCTTCTTTACCTGACTCCATACCTCTGACGTAGTGTATGGACTTGGGACTCTGAGGACCCATGTCATAGTCTCTCCTGGGCCACTCATGACCTATGTAACAGGGGGTAGGATTTCTACCTTCTCTACATCCCTAATGAGACATCTGGTCTACCTACTCCCCAAGGTGGATGGAAGATACCTTGTAAATAATAATAAAGAAGACCGTGACTGTGCTAGCTAATACTTAGTCAGGGTTCATCGTGCCAGCCGTGGTTCAAAGCACCTCATATACATTAATTCATCTAATCCTCCACAACAGCCCTGAAGGCTGGCACTATTATTATCCCTGCTTCTTAAATGAGACATTAATGCCAAAGGAAGTTTGGCAACTTCCTCGAGGTGGCACGGCAGGTGAGGAACTGCACCGTAGCTTTGCTGCTGGTAGAGCGGCTGCCGCCTGTAACCTGGGCCTCTCATAGCCTGGCTTTCTGTGCACACATCCCAGAGTCTCTGGTTTCTGCCTCTGCTTGTCTGTCTAACTCTTGACCTATAGTGGTGAATGCCAAGCTGTTTGGATCTTGTCCCTCTGTCCCAGAGTGCTCATGTCTCTAGCTCCAATGGTCTCCTTTCATGTATTTTCAAAGTATTCTTGCTCAATAATGGCCCACAAAGGAGGCCGTGACTCCAGCTGCTGATAGGGTGAGGTAATCATTCATCCTTCCAGCCAACCCCGAGACCACGAAAGTAGGAAAGGACTGAGAGGGTGTCCCTTCCCAAATGACTCACTCAGCATTTATCAAGCTGTCTCTCCATGCCAGGCGACTACCACAGAGGGGTAAAGGAAAACAGCCTCCCTTAGAGGACTTCTCAGCCCAGGCAAGCTTGATCTCTTCTGATGAATCCTGAATGGAGAGAAGGTTCTAGCAGCAGCTGGATATTGTGCTTACATTAGCTAGTTGCCATGGGGTTGAGAATTTCAGTAAGATTGTATCTTAAATGCCTGATCTAAGACTCGAGGAAGGTAGCTCGGTGGACAAAGTGCTTACCATAAAATGTGAGCAGCTGAATTCAGATGCTGAGCCCCTGCATAGAAACCAGGCCTGGTAGGATATGCCTGCACTCTTAGCACTGAGAGGCAGAGATAGGAGGATCCTGGGGGCTTGCTGGCCAATCAGAGTGACTAAACCCAACTGATGAACTCCAACTTCAGGAAGAGACTCTATAGATAGATAGGTAGATGACAGACAGATAATAGGTAGATGATAGGTAGGTGGATAGATGATAGATAGATAGATAGATAGATAGATAGATAGATAGATAGATAGATAGATAGATAGTAGATGCTAGACAGACAGACAGACAGAGTGGAGAGCAATAGACAAGATATCTGAAGTTGAACTATGGCCTACCTATATACACAAACAGGCACACATGTAAACATGTGCACAGGCGCATGCACGCGCACGCGCGCGCGCGCACACACACACACACACACACACACACACACACACACACACACCCGGGTCCAAGCTCCAGGGAAGGGGCCACAGTTCTGGCTGAGAAAGAATTGTTGAAGTTTGTCAGCTTCCGTGGCTTCGGCTTGCTATTCATCAAGGCAAACACAGGTACTGGGCTACCAGCTGTCCTTCATGCCAAGCTTGAAGCATAGGTAGCCAGTTACATAAGCAGGTGACCAGGTAAGAGAACCTACAGCTGCCTCATCTGGAGGAAGCCAGTGTCCTGGGTGTTTATCTCTTGGCCACCAAAGATGACGTTGCCCTTCCCAAGGCCAGCTGAAGAGGAGATGTTGTCCCTGTGCCCTACTAGCTATGGTGGCCATACCAGACTGCCATTGGATGAAGCGTGGAAGGACCTGGAACTTAAGTCTAGGAGCACAGTTTCTCTGGCCTCTTCAGTCTAACACTCCCACACCACTTTAATTTTACTGAAATGAAATTTATAGACCATAAAACTAACCATTTTGGTGAACAGTTAAGTGATATTTCTATGATCCCAGTGGTATAGACAACCAGTTCTGCCTAGTTTTGAAACATTTCATCACCCCCAAAGAAAGTCCTGCATCCATTGCCACCAATATGCTATTCCCCCTGTTTCTGAATATTTGGGTTTCCTGATCTGGACACTTCCTATGAATGGATCACACAATGGGGAAATCTCAATCTCTCTCTCTCTCTCTCTCTCTCTCTCTCTCTCTCTCTCTCTCTCTCTCTCTCTCTCTCTCTCTCTCTCTCTCTCTCAGAGGTGCAGGCCAAAGCATGCAGCTTCAGTTCAATCTCAATCAGTCAATCAATATCTCTCTCTCTCTCTCTCTCTCTCTCTCTCTCTCTCTCTCTCTCTCCCTCCCTCCCTCCCTCCCTCTCCCTCTCCCTCTCCTTCTCTCCTCACTCCTCTCTCCTCCTCTCTCCTCTCTCCTCTCTCCTCTCTCTCTGTGTGTGTATCTGTCTGTCTCTGTGTGTGTCTGTCTCTGTCTGTCTCTGTCTATCTCTCTGTCTGTCTCTGTCTCTCTCCCTCCCTCTCTCCTCTCTCCTCTCTCCTCTCTCCTCCTCTCTCCTCTCTGTGTGTGTATCTGTCTGTCTCTGTCTGTCTGTCTGTCTGTCTGTCTCTCTCTCTCTCTCTCTCTCTCTCTCTCTCTCTCTCTCTCTCTCTTCCTTTATTTAGTATGATTTTCCCCAGGAGTCACTCATAATAACAGATAGTGCTACAGTACTTCTTTTCATGGATAAATGAACAGTCATTGTCAGTATATACTATACCTCTGTCTTCTATTCACTCACTGTCAGATGTTTGGGCTGTTTTCTATAGCACAGCTCTGAGCTTCTATGTTACACATTCTGTTGAAATACCTGATTTCAGTTCCTTTGCCTGCATCTCTATGAGTGGACCTATTGGCACATGACAATCCTTATATTTATTGTGTTGTTTTGTATGTATGAGTGTTTGTGTGTATGTGTGGGTACCACAAACGTTCCTGATGCCTACTGAGGTCAGAAGAGGGTATGGGATCCCCTAGGATGGGAGATAATTGTGAACCAAGCATGTGGGGGTTGGGAACCAAACCTGGGTCTTCTGTAAGGGTCCCAAGTGTTCTTAACCACTGAGGCAACTCTCCATTCTGCCCAGGACCATACAAAGATTCTAACCTCTGCACCAGGCTTAGTGCACATACCCTGAAGCCCAGTGCTCGGGAGGCAGAAGGAGGTGGATCACCAAGATCTTGAGGCCAGCCTGGTCTACAGAGTGAGTTTCAGGCCAGATACGGCTGCACAGTGAGACCCTATCTCAAAGCACAACCAAAAGCACAAAAAGTTTCTGCTTCTCTTCATCCTCACCAGCATGTGTTACTGCCTTATATATTAATATTTTAATATTAAAATCATCCTATAAGATGTAAACTGTGGATTTGGTCCCCCTTTTCCTAACATCCAATTATGGTGAGTGTATTTCATGTATTCGTTGGCCACATGTATACTTTCTTTAGGTGAAAATCAATTAAAGTCCTTCGCACACTTCTTTTTTAAAAAAATAATATTTTTAATTGTGGCGAGGGTTGTGCATGTGAATGCGGATGCCTGAAGAGGCCAGAGGTGTTGGGTCTTTCTGGAGCTGGAATTACAGATGTTTGTGAACCACCTGATGTGCGTGCTGGAAATTGAATCTGGGTCCTCTGGAAGGCAGTGCTCTTAAGTGCTGAGCCATCTCTCTGACCCCTTTGCTTTACTAGACTGTCCTTGTCCTGTGGAGCTGTGAGGGTTCCTCTCATAGTCTGAATACTAGACCCTTACTTGAGAAATGGTTTATAAATAAATATTTTTCTCCTGCAGATTGCGTTTTCCCTTAATCTCTCACCTCCCCCTCATATTTTTACTCCTTGAGAGATGGTCTGACTGTGTACCCCAAGGTGGTCTTGAACTCACAATCCTCTTGCCTCAGCCCCTGAAACTCAGAGTTAACAGTCCACACCCATGCCTGGCTCTCTACATTTTCTTGATAATGTGAGTTGTGTAGAAGTTTACTGTGCACTGAAGTGCTCCCTCCTCAAGGGAGGACGGACACTCACTGTAGTGCTCCCTCTTCAAGGGAGGAGGGACACTCGCTGAAGTGCTCCCTCCTCAAGGAACACTCATAAGACTCAGGGAACTCTTAAAATTTATCAGACCCAGAAAGCAAAGAAAATTCCAAGTCACCAAGCCACCTGCAGTTATATAACAGTAGTAAACCATCACCGAGGAGACTGTGTCCTCTGGGGCTGACTACGAGCTACACAGAAGCGCCAGAAACACGGCTTTCCTGGTTTGTCACCTGTGCTGGCATGAGTTTTTGGTGACGCAACTGCCTTGAGTCACCCATGTTCCTGTACGTAGCTCCTCTTCCAAACTCCTATTTGCAGCCCCTGTGAGCCTCCCCATGCCCTGTTCATTAATCAGGGCCCTATCTGCAGTGAGATGTTTGTTCCTGTCTCCCAAGAAAAGACCCTTAACTTGGCTTAAAGCCTCAGACAATTCTGGCCATATTGGTTCATGCCTGTAATCTCAGGGCTTGAGGAAGGAAGAGTCCAATGTGTTCAAGACCAGCTTGGGCTAAGGCCAGCCTGGGCTACAGAGGCTTTGTCTCAAACAAAACAAAATAAAGCAAAGGAACCTCTTTTGATTCTTTATAAACTTCCATGAATCCTAGTAGCTTTGCTGTTTTGTCTCATCTACTCCTGGTCCCAGAGTTACACAAGTTGCCCTTTTATTTTCTTCCAGGAGCTCTGTGGTTTTAGCTCTGTGGTTGTATTTGTGTGTTGCACACACTTGACTCAATTTTGGAGTTGACCTGAGAGACACAAGTCTTTGTGTTTCTACAGCTCCTGGCAAACTGAAGAGACTTCCTGAGCGAGCTTCCTGTGGCTTGGCCTCCAATACCCAGGAGGGCTGTGTGGGTGGGTCACATTGTCCTCAGTGGAACTATTGGAGAGATTGACAGACAGACAAATGCGTGCCTCTGACACTGCTCAAAGGCGATTTTTGCACATATAGCAGAAATTTAGACTCTTAAGGTCACAAGGGAGGGACAAGATGGTGCCATTCTTAAGAATATTCACACTCACACGGTAGGTAAGTCAGGACTTACAGGGTAGGACCACACAGAGACGAGACCAAGGGCACTGCTGGATTCAGCTTTCAGTCACTAGAGTCAAGAGATCAGAGCCCCGGAGAAAGGAGCAAGAACCGAATGCAGACACAGTCCTCACAAGAGACACTGTCACCTGTTGCTCCATCAAGGACTGTGACTTTGGCATTCCTCCCTGTGGCGATGATCATGGCATACCAGTGAAACATGAAATCTGCTGTCTGTCCGGCCTGAGCTGGCTCATAGGTGTGTGACAAGGGCTAGTTCACCTGTGCTATATGTGTCCCAAAGATGTGGCTTGTGCATTCCCTGAAGGATCAGGTGAGAATTTGAGGGAACACACATAGGGTTCCTGACAACCTGCCTTGTAATGTGTGCTTGGCGGGTAGAAGTAGCTGTTATTACTAATCAAGGTGGTGGCACAGGAGGTAAGGATCCCTCTTTTCTTCCACATGGCTCTGTGAATAGGAGCTCATCGGGGGACCTGCAAACACGTACACTTTCTCAACAATCTACAGTGGCCTCACTAATGTGACAGAGAAAGGCTGCCGAAAATCCCGCCCCTTCTAAGAAGGCCAGAAAACCTAGACCATTGAGAACATGACTTCAATGTCCATCTTTCTCTCTACCATCTTCCTCTTCCCTCTCTGGATTACCATAGCCTCCTTAGCTCAAGAGGCCAATGGTGGCTTGAGCTTCAAAGCCTCCTGCCAACTGACAGTAGGAAAAGTCAGAAGCCTGCGTGGGACCCACCAACCTGGGAAGACTGAACCATGTCAGTCAGAACTTAAAGTAGTGAGTGGAGAGTAGTCAAGTGTCCTAGAAGCAGTCCTAAAACTCAGGGATGGGGGTTTCAAGTGTCACAGGCATCTCTGGGCAGTAGCAAGGGTGTTCTTTCTCCAGTCACCGAGGTTGAGTGGAGTGGTGGGTTTATCAAGCGCCCTTCCTGGCCAGGGTACCGCCAGCAGCAGCGCTCTCGTCATGGGTGTCCCTGAAGTCTACTCTTGACCCTTTAGTCTTGGTCTGGCTGTTTCGAAGGGTCCTGGGGGCTACCAGCTGCATTGCCAGCCCCAGAGTCAGAGCTCACGGAGCTTGGATGGTAACCATAGAAACCATAACCGCAGCTGCTGACAGCTGTGCATGAAGAGACAAACAGGTGTCTGGTGGCAAGAGACAGCCATGGCAACTGCCATCTCTGAACAGGTCCTGCCTAATACTGCCACCGTCCTCAGGAATCAAAATACATGGCCAATGCAGTGGATGAGACCTTGTTACATGCTGAAATGTGTGGGGACTGCACAGAATTCGCATGCTGCCTGCCGCCTGGGAAATGCTGGGAAAGTGACCATTCCCAAGCCGTTCTCTAGACATCAGTGTCCCAGGGGATGGACAGCAAAAGAAGAGATGGGTGTGAATTTTAATCACTTTTTCCGTGTGGGCAAAAGTGGGGGCAAAAGTTGCACTGGTGCAGAGAACCTTCACAGGACAGCAGAAACTTCTAGGTGAGGTTAAGATTATGGTTGGCAGTGTATCTCATGTATCCCAGCACCCCTGACCTTGAATATCACTTTATCCCAGCACCCCTGGCTTCCTCAGCCCAAACCATCTCTAGGATAACCACAGACACTCAGAAAGGATGGGTCCTCACCAGACATCCTGCAATGCAGAAAGTTAAAGGATATAAAATCACTCAGGAGGCTGAGGCAGGAGGATCACCCTGAGTTTGAGACCAGCCTGAGCTTTAGAGAGAGAGAGGCCCTGTTTCTTTCTCTGGCCAACATGTGAAAATTCAAATCTCCATCCTATAGATGGCCTACTGGGACCATATTGCTAGCATGTGTCAATCTGTCTGTCCTCACAGCTCCGTTTGTGCCACCACGCAGTCACCTGTATAGATGGCTGGCCTCTGACGTCACCTGGCAGCCCACAGCCTCCCTCTCTCACGGTGTTGACAGGATCGTCATGCTCATCTTCCTACTCCAGAATGCTCCCTCAGCCTGAGAAACCATAGCTGTTTCTCCCTTGGCACCATGTCGTTGCCCTCCAGGCCCCACCTGTGCTCCTCCCCCTCCAGCAGCTTTCGGTAGGTGGCGATCTCGATGTCCAGGGACAGCTTCAGGCCCATGAGCTCTTGGTGCTCACACATCATCTGAGCCAGCTCCCCCTTGCCCTGCTGCAAGGCACCCTCCAGCTCATCCAGCTTGGCCCTGGCATCCTGGAGGGCACAGTCACCTCTGTTCAGTATCAGCAATGGTCACCTCCCGATAATCCAGATCATACCAGTCGTGATTGTTAACATTACTAACTTGGTAGAATCGCCTAGCAGTCAAGGCTCTGGTTGTGCCTATGAGGAATTGTCTTGATTAGTCTGTTTCGAGTTGGAAGACCCATCCTGACCATGGGCAGTACCATTCCCTAGGCTTAGGTCCCGGACCACGTTTGGAAGAAGAAAGCTGATCGAGCTCAAGACTCATCATCCTCTGCTTCCTAACTATAGATGAAACTAGGCGGCCTGCCACGATGGATTCTTGAGGTGACCCAAAGTAATTCCTTACTCCCTTGAGTTACTTCTGTCAACACGCTTCTCCCTCCATGGCAGCCCTGAGTTCCCACCACACATGTGGGACTTCGACGCTTGCTCTCTGGTTTGCTACCCACCTGCTTCCTCGCCGTAGCGATGTCACAGCGGATCCTCTAGATAAGCCGGTTCAACTCCAACACCTTATTCCCGTGTGTTTCATGCTGTCCCTGTGGAGCCAGCAGCCAGCCACAGCTCCTGGATCTAATGTCACAGAGGCAGGAAGATGGGGATGAGACAAGGCATGAAGTGACTCAGGGGGAGCACACATGACATCACCAATACGTCCATCCCTCATCCCACCAATGGCCCTGCTTCTGCTGCTGCCCTGTTCTGAAGGTGTCTGACTTTCAGCTGTCCAGTCACTTGACATCAGTTTTTCTCTGACCGAACCTTTGGCAACAGAGGAAGGCAACAGGGACTAGACTTCCTTTGTTTCACCTGCAGAGGTGCTTGGCTTCCCCCAAGCCACACAGGAAGACAGAGCTGAGCCACATCCTTCAATGTCCCCACTGGGATTCTCTCCTGCCCCTTTCTATCCAGTTCCTGGATATGTGCCCTTCCTCTCTAACTTACTGGAAGTCATAACTCTGGTCCCAACAAAATTCAGCTCCTAGACTCTCTCCAGGTGTCCTGGATGAAGTCCTGAGCAGAGTTGCTTAGGATACAGACACAGGAGACACTTGAGCCTGTGGGTGCTTCTGGTCTCATCTTCTTAAGCAGCACAAACTCGTTCTCTACTGCTGTGTGTCGAGTATTATTCTCAACCTCATATCTGTGGGAGAAGAGAGAGATGGTAGAGATTCTGTCTGCCAGGTAACCTCCTTTTTCTACTAATAGAGCAAGCCCAGTGACTACTGGGATCTCTGGGTATCATGACTTGTGTGTTACATGTACTCCACAGACTCACATATTTGAACACTTGGTCCCCAGCATGTGGCACTGCTTTGAAGGTTGAGGAAGCTTCTAATCATGGCTGATATACCACTGTCAGCCATATAGCTGGAGGGGTAGGGCTGTGGAGTTAAAGCTTGACCCTATTTCTAGCCTCAGCTCTCTGCCCTTTGGTTGGTAGCATGACAAAAGCCACTGCCACAAGGTCCTGTCACCATGGAGCTACCAGCTGCTGTGCCTTCCCTGCCAAGGAGGACTGTATCCCCTCAAACCACGAGCCAGAGTAAATGTCTCCTTCCTTACGTTGTTCCCCAGCAGGCATTGGTAACAGCAACCAGAAAAGTAACTGATAGGCCAGAAGCGAGTGCAATGAGCCCCATGGTATGAGAAAGAAGTCCTTGGATTCCCTCATTATATCCCAGGAAAATACCCAATGCCTACATAGAACCCCTAACCAGAATTAAGCATCCAGAGAGCCGGCGAGCCCAGGAACTCCCATCTATCACAGGGTGGGTACCTTCCCCATAGCCAGAGACCACATGACCTGACCTCCTGACCCTGGAGTTTCTGGTCCATGAACCAGGAAACTTTGGTGGGCTGCTCATCTTTTCTTGTAGCCCTCCACTACATATCTCATGTTCCTCAGACTCGAGTCCAGCCTCACCCTTTCCCCAGACAGCATCTCTAGCTGTTTGTGAAGACTGCTGATGTGGGCCTCATAAACAGGCTCCAGGCTCCTCCTGCAGTTGCCCTGGTCCAGCTGCTGCAGCAGCTCCCACTTGGTCTGCAGCACCTGGTTCTGCTGCTCCAGGAAGCGCACCCATAGCCACCCGGAACCACACAGATATCGTGCCCCATAGATGCACACTGCCAACTTCCTAAGAGACGGGGAGGTCTGTAAAATCCTAGGGGTAGAGCCCTGACTGCCCACCCTCTGCTATCATTAACAAGTACTCCTTCCTGGTCTTCTAAATTCCCAGTCACTTCGCACTTACCCGGGAGGCAGCATCCTAATTTCTTCTGTGGCCTGACCCTGCACCCAGGAGACCTTCTTTCTTGTGTCTAACTGTGTCTTCTGTACTATGAACCCCACCCTCTGGATTGTGGTCAATTCTCTCACCTGTTCATGTTCTTTAAAAATCCTGAAGACACCGTCCACTATTGGACCTTCAAGAACTAACTCACTTCCCTCAAAAAAAAAAAAAAGATAAAATGCTGCTTCTATCCAGTTTCCTGCCTTCTCTCTAAGATTCCCCAGTCATCATCCATCCATCTCTGTTATCCGTCCATCTATCCATCCATCCATATTGCATAGGAAACATGAAAACTGCTCCTGCTACGGCATCATGTCTCCCTGTAAGACTCACCTTGTTGATGAAGGAGGCAAACTTGTCATTCAGAGCCTTGATCTTTTTCCCTCTCCTGTGCGTGCACCTTCTGGATCTCAAGATCCAGCTCCACATTCAGGGGAGCCAGAAGGCTCTTGTTGACAGTGACCTGGTGGATGCCCCCAGGCAGACACACAGATGGACAAGTGAGCCCCAGGGCCACACTGCCAATCATGTTGTTGGCAAAGTTACTGGCTTGACCCCCTCCATACCCATGCCCTATGCTGTGCCCTGTGGTTCAAGCACTGCCACCTGCCACACTGAAGGAAAGAGTGTAGAGGCTCCTGCTGCTGAGGCCAGCCCCAGTCCTGTGGCCAGCTGTGCAGCAAGAAGCCATGCTGCCCACGGCTTCCTTGGTGCCACTGCAGGAAGCACACTGAAATTGCCCTTGTCACTGCCTGACCTGAAGTTCAGTTGCCGACTTGTGGTTGAGCAGATAGCTTGCAGGAGCTGGAGGAAGTCAATAGTACAATACTGGGGCACAGGAGGGCTGCTCCTTTTATCCTCGCTGAGCCCAGGGCACTGGATAAAGATGTCTCTCCACAGTCTCCTTCCCCTTCAGAAGGGCTGGTACAATTTGCAGAGTGTAGATCTCCAAGCCTTTGAGCAGTGGAGCCCTTTTGATAGAAAGTAGAATATGCCACCCTTGCACATTGCAGTGGTCTAATCTGGAGTTTATCTGGTCCCTAATTAGGGACCTGAAGAGTTATCCCCTCCGGCGATCTCTTAGCTTTACTTTTTCAGCGATGTCTCCTTCTTGCTTATCTACCGGCAAGGCACTGGGTAAATGCCTCCCTCATCCATGGAGGGGTCCTCTGAACACTCAGAGAGGAAGCCATTTTCTGTCATCTGATCTTCTTGAGGAATAGGATACTGAGAAAGTCCTCAAAGATCTAGTGAGGTCAACAAAAGGAGGTTCATGGAGTCGCCATTTGAGTTATGCTAAAGACCACAATTGCTAGCAATAAAAAGGCCTCAACACAGGGTAGAAATGACAGTGTCGATTTGAGCACTATGTGGGCTTTCTGTGTTGGGCAGAGTGTATATAGCTTACAATGGCTTGAAAGATGCCCTCTCAACAGTAAGAAGCTTCTCAAGTGGCCACCATTTTGCCCTCTGGAATTTCCTCTTCTGGCTGAGGTTGTCTGTCTGTCCTAAGAGCTCGGGCAGGACTGGACAGTAAGGATTCCTAGGTCTCCCAGGCACCATTCTGCCAATTCCCTGATCTCTTCCAGAAACTGCTCGGTTTTAGTATAGAAGATGTCGGCCTGTGAGAAGTCAGGGGGCCTGCTGGGATGGGGTCCTTTTGAAGTATCTCAAAACAAAGGATCTGGCAGCCATCCCAGCCCAGGGTACTGCCCACTGCCCACAACCACACTGGGAAGGTTTGACAAGCTCTGATCAGACAACCGGTGGGAGAATCCGTCCCCTAAGGTGAGGGCTATAAGGAGGGAAGGGCAAGTCTGGGAGAGAGGAACAGAAAGACAGAGCAACCTCAGAGGAACACCCCAGGAATGGTTTTCCCATCAGCCCTGAAGCAGTGAGTCCTCCCTCTCAGAGGTGCTCCACCTTAGTGTCCATCGCACAGCCTGGCCCCAAGACACACGGGACGCAACTGAAGTGGTGGTGTTGCCTGTGGCTTTCTAAGCCAGATTGCAAAGGGGGCAGAATCTAACTGCTTCCTTTCTGATGAAGACCAGACTCATGAGTAATAATGCTCACCATAGCAACTGGCCTAGACTAGCAAGGGCTGAACGACCACGCATAGCGCAGAAACAACGATGGTCACAGTAAGACCCATTGCTGCATGGTGGCAGTCTGAGAGGAAGAGTCAGTGTGTATGTCTCCCTCCATAGGCATGAGGCACTATGCCAAGTGCTACACACCATGCTTACTTTAATTACTGAAGACAGAGCGGGAACTTGAGATCTTCCTGCTGTTCCCGGCCATGTGCTAGGATTGCAGGCCTGTGCCACAGCTGACAAGAGAAAGCAAATTTAACCCACGCATGACTGCTTAGAGTTGTGGAAACAGAGGTTTAGAGACATCGCCCAAAATCGCTCAGATAGAAAGTCAGAGATGGCCCTCAAGTTCAAGTGTGTCTGTCTTCCCTAACTGCTACGTCATGTGGCTGACATGACAGTTGTAGGCAAAGACAGAGATTTCTGATGTGTGTAGCAGGCAAGGCAGGGACTCTCGTGGTACGAGGGAAAAGGGTGTTTGCAGTGGATCCAGGGCTCCCGTCAGAGCAAACGGTGGCCAAAGCAGACGAGCAAACAGAAGGAAAGGCCCCAGCTTCATATCAGAGGCTATTTGGGAATTTTCAGAGCCCCCGTGCTTGTAACTCCTCTTCAGCTCCAACTGAGATCCCTACAATGAGTCAAAACAAGCATGTGCACTGCCCAGCAGAGCAGGAGTCCATTCTAGCAGTGGAGCTAGACTTCTTACTGGGGGCCTGCAAAATGGGACCCTGGCAAAGCAGTGCGTACTGGAGAAGACTTGGGGGTCCACAGCAGCAAATCTCCAGGTGACCGTGAACATGCTACAGAAGAGGTGTGTGTCAGTCACAAATCTACACATACCCTCTCCCCAGGGCAGGAACTCAGGTTAGCTGGGGTCCCTGCACAAGATCAAGTCGGTCAACATTCTAGCTTGGGGTGGGAAGGGGATCAAGAACACAAACTCTTAAGTAAGAGCCGCTGCGGGTAGCTGAGTTTCTGGGCTTGTCCAGAGATATTCAGGTTTCTTCAAAGGCGTGGCTCCTGATAGGTCATCCGTGCTCCGGTGAATGGCCCCACCCCCAGGAGTACACAGGCAGTCAATAGTTATAAAAACAGAGTTGATATAAAAACAACATGATGTTAAGTTTCTGGGTAGGGATGTGAGAGTAGGTCAGGGAGGAGTTGGAGTGAATATTGTCAAAATGCATTGTATAAAATTCTCAAAGAATTCATTTTTAAGAAGAAAGAAAGATAAAGAAACACACACACACACACACACACACACACACTTCAAAGCAGCAGGCTATAGGGGACTAGGAAGGGGCCTTAGGGCCCTGGAACCCTTCTTGTTCATTCTCAAAGAAGTCCTTAGGGTCCATATGCAGAGACTCTGCCTGGGGTGGCCAACAAGGGTATCATGGCAACCGCCATGGTGACTGTGACAGTGTGGCAGGAGGTAGAAGGGACAGCAGTGGTGTGACTGGGCCCACTTTGGGTCATTGGCTCCTTCCCTGTCTGGGATAGATCATTGCTATTGGGGTGTGTGTGTGTGTGTGTGTGTGTGTGTGTGTGTGTGTGTGTGTATGTGTGGTGTCCAGGAGAGACACAGTTTGTGTGAGTGGAGACAGAGATGCCTCTTGATTCTAAGGAGGTGGAAGCAGGAGTTGCCTGAGGAGGGTCTCCTCTAGCGCCACCACCACCACCACCACCACCACCACCACCACCACCACCACCACCACCACCACTACCACACCATGTTGTCTGTCCTTCAGTTACTCACAGCCATGCACACCCCTCTGTAAGTTCATTGGAGTGGTGAGTACCTAAAACCTGGAGAAGTTGACTCAGACAACGCATGTGGAACTGAAGACCTACTGTGTGCACTCTATATATTAGACTCTAGAGACAAGCTAACCAAACTGGGGATGACAGAAGACACATAAGTGGGATGTGTCCTGTGAGGGTTGTCACAGTTTTATCTCCACCTGCCTGTGTCATGAGTGACTCAGACACACTGTGCCTTTCCCAGAAACGAGAGAGAGAGAGAGAGAGAGAGAGAGAGAGAGAGAGAGAGAGAGAGAACAAAGATGGCAGTAACAATGACAACCAAGATCTATTTGTCCCACACAGGAAAAGAGCTAATGGCACAAAGTGATATTCTATCTAATTCAGTTTGGCAAACAAGTGGGTGTTTGGGGGTTAGTTATGGGAATACAGGTAATCTGTGAGCACCTGAGCTACTGGAAGGCCCCCAGCACAGTCCTCTGCTTCCTGGCTTGTAGTAACAGCTGGAATGCTGGGGAGAAAAGGGACCAGGTAAGGATCCCATCATGGGCTCTGTGACCATCCCTCTCCCTCTGAGAAAATGCCAATAGTCCTGCTCACCTGAGGTCTTCTGTGGGTCATTACGGTTGCTCTGCCTCAGGGTGGCAAAGGTCACGTCCAACTGAGAGGAAACAACACTCTACCGCTATGGTTGAAATTTGAACTCTTTAAATAATTAATTTCAGGTATGCTGTACTGGATGGTTTTGTGTGTCAACCTGACACAGGTTAGAGTCAGCAGAGAGGAAGGAGCCTCCCTTGAGGAAATGCCTCCATGAGATCCAGCTGTAAGGCATTTTCTCAATTAGTGATCAATGTGAGAGGGCCCAGCTCATGGTAGGTACTACCTGCCATCCCTGGGCTGGTGGTGGTCCTGGGTTCTATAAGAAGGCAGGCTGAGCAAGCCATGGGGAACAAGCCAGTAAGCAGCACCCCTCCATAGCCCCTGAATCAGCTCCTGCCTCCAGGTTCCAGCCTTGCTTGGGTTCCTGCCCTGACTTCCTTCGGTGATGAACTATGATCTGGAAATGTATGCTGAATAAACCCATTCCTCTCCAACTTGCTTTTGTGTCCTGGTGTTTTTGTTGCAGCCATAGAAACCCTGACCAAAACAGAGACTGGGCTTTCTTTCTGGTGTGGGTTGGGATCTGGAAGGCCAGACAGCCTGGGCAGGTACAGAGAGCAGGTTGTAAACAGTCCTCTTCTCCCTGTAGGCAGCGTAGAATCATAGAAGAGTCTCCAGCAGGCAACCTCATAGAAACTGAATTGCAAATAGGCTCTGCATTGCCTGGGAGCTTCAAGAGTTGCAGGGATCTTGAAAGTCCCAAGGAAATCGAGCCCATTGTGTTCTGATCTGTCACCATGTTGATACAGAACATCCTGGGAAGGCAAAAATCCAACCCTGCAAAGCACATCACACCAAAGAAAAATAGAAAGGACTCCCAACGGAACACCATGACAGTGCCAAATGGGTAGGGCTGAGGTCATGCCTGTCAGCTTTGCAGGGGATAATGAAGATCATGTTTCTCTAGCCCCTTGATCTACTGACTGCCCCTGAACAGGAGACAGATTCTATAGACCAAAGTCATTCGTGGAGAGGGGAGGACCCGTGAAGGCTTCTGAGCTAACTGGAGCCATAAGACGGTGAACCTGAGTCCTTACCAGGTGAGCTCAGTGCTGAAACCCAGCCCTGCTGCCTCTCCTCAGCATGAAGGGCCTGATTTCTCTCTCCCCTCTTGGCCCAAAGTCAGCCAGCTCCCTTGACAGGAGACATCTTTTTCCCACTGTCTTCTTGCTCCCTCTCCAAGTCCATCACATGACATCACAAGCCCAGCACATGACATTACAAGCCCATCTTGACATGAGCTTCCTTGGCTGTAGGATTCAGTACCACGCCAGAAAAGGCAGGGTCTGGAGGCAGAAGCTTAGTCAGAGTGGGAGAGGATGTGGGGAAGCCAAGGGAAACAGTAAGCAGGGACTCTGTTACTAAGCAGTGGGAGGAGGGACCAGGCACAGATCAAGGCAACCAGGACTGCCTCAAACCTATGAAGTTTGCCCAAGCATGAGGCATCGTCCAGGACGTGGGGCTTTCAGGACTGTCTCCTGGGAAGTCCTCAGTGTCCATCACCGGAACATCCCTGCTCTCTTGCAGAGGAAGGCCCTTGGCTCTTGACGGAAGTGTGTGGAGAGGTCTTTCCATGGGGAAGAGTCTGATATGGCAGTAAGAGGACTGGCCACTGGATTCTACTTCCCGGCCACATGCTTATCTACGTAGAAGCATAGGGCACAATGTGCTTTGCATTCATTCGGCGATGAGAAACATGAGTCTTGACCGTGGTGACCACCTGACTTGGACATCACTCAGCACCGTGTCTGTGACAGAATGCTCATCCTATCTCACCAGGGCTCTCCGGCTCAGAAGCTCTGTGTCCCTCCCCCACTCGTTTTTAGGTTCCTTGTCTGGGTCTCCTTTAGCTTCAAGCGTCACTAAGCTGCCCGCAGAACTTGACAGATCCCTTAGTCTTTACTAGAGACCAAGCGCTCTCAGGTCTCTTTTTCCCATCTTCTTTAAAAAAGATGTTCTCTGAGGCCCGTGCAGCCCTGCCTACCCCCTCCCAGTCATCATGGGCCTTTTCTTCCTGGCTCACAAGCTCTCAGGTATGTCCAGGCAAGTGCAGTCTTGCTATGAGAAAGACAAGGCTCCTTCCCTCACTTGTTCCAAAATACCAGGGGGAGGGCCCCTTTCAGGGACTGGTTCATCTATCTCTTTGTCCCAGAATCCCTCCGGCCTCAACCACTTCTGGGAGATGTGTGTGAAGATATTTTCTGACTCTGTCCTTCTCTGTGGCATGGTTCTTTTTCAAAAGGGACAAAGGCTTGGGGGAGGGAGAACGCCTTAATCTTTTGATCATGGCTGGGAAGTCTGATGCCCGATCCACCTCTTCCTCTGCACATTTGCGGAGTAAACAAGCCTGACTCTGCTGAGGGCTGTAATTAAGCCAAGTCATCACTAATGACATGCTTTCCGTCTCCCACCATCCCTGTCCAAACAGGAAGGAGGAGCCCTGTCCCATCTCATCCCTAGGGAGAGGCCAGAGTGATGGGCCAGGCCCGTGGTGGCACGTGCCTCGGTTGTAGAGGGAATGGCCAGTTCCCTCTCAAGGTCAACATTATAACTGAGTCTTCCAGACCCTGGAGATAGAATTAGGAAGAGGGTGGGAACTGGGGAAACACTACTGGGTAGGACCAAGGTACTGGGCACCGGGTAACACGAGAGAAGGTGGGGAAAAGGGAAAAGTGTAGAAGTAGGATGTCAAGGGAAAATGAAGGGTGTTGAGGGAAATAGAGAGTCTGCAAAAGCTGCTCGGGTAGGAGCCGAGACTGAAGAAAAAGGCTGCATAGCACTGCTGGTGACAGACTGTCAACCAAGCCCTTGGAGTTAGTCAACCAAGCATCTGCATGCCGCCCTGCCAGGAACTGAGGGACAGGTCACCTGCTGACTTCAGGAAACATTCTGCCAAGCCCTGTCCCCACAGAAGCAGACTTGTCATAGAACTAGAGACTGGAGCAGGCAGTGCTTAGGAGCCACTAGATGTTGGCAACCAGAGCTCAAAGCAACATCATCACTCCCCCACCCACTATAGCTCGAAAAGCCTACCCACCCTTCCCTCACAGTGGCAGGGAAGGTGGGTACCAGGGACCCAAACCTTCACTTTCCTGTGACCCGGGGCCCCAAGAAGGCAAGCAGGGGTTTTACGGTTGGCTACAAGTCTCCATACGCACTGGCAGATCAGAAGGAGGCTTTGTAAAATGAGTCAGGAGCCATGAGAGCTAAGAGGGAGAACAGCAGCCACCAGGGAGCCAGGAGACCAGAAGCAGTGAGCTCCAGGACACAATAGTTTTCCAGGTAATGAGGAAGAGCAGAGGGTAGTGTAGAAACAAGCCAGGATAGTGTTTGCAGGAGCCAGCAGCCATGGGAAAGAGCCTTCTGGGGTCGGAGGAGCAGTACTGAGCAGGGCTGGGATGTGGCTAGCCTGGTAGGGACATCTCGGTGAAACGCAGAGCAACCGATTATCCACGGGTTGCAGGCGCCAGCTACTGGATTCAGCACTCCGACCACTTTAACTCATTCACCCTCACGCCAATCCTTTCTCGTTTTCCCCACGGTTAAAATAAAGACACAAGGAAAGCAGGCAGACTTTGTTGCCCCGGTCGGCCATCCTAGCAAAAGAAACAAAGCCAGGAATAAAATGAACTGCTGTTTGGCTGCAGTGTTTCCCTCCAGCTGGGGACACTGAAGGCCCAGTCCTTTTGTCTCTAGTGCTCTGTCTATAGTTACAGCTGGAAGGACCCGGAACCTCAGGGATCTAGATCTAAAACCCCAAGCCTTGTGGGGACAGACGGTGGGAAGTATGAGGTTAGGGCCATGGGTCTCCTAAGGGAAACCCACACACAGGATGTGGAATGGTTGCTACCCTGAGGCTAGAGGAGATAGGGAAGACATCCTCACCTCCCAGCCCCCTGCTGGTGATGAAAAGAGCTACCAAAGAAGAATAAAGAAACAGAAATGCAGTACAAAGTAACAATTAATCACCCTGAAGGCACTTAAAGCAGTGGAGTCCTGGAGCTCTACAGAGTCTTTACAAAGGCTCCCCTTTCCAACAATTCACAGCGGTCCACGTCCTCCTCCGGGAAGCCTTCCAAGATTGTCTGTGTGCCACTCTGCAGTGCTGTTTTATCTGCTTCGAGAGACAGTTATTCAAAGGCTGCCCTTGTAGCCAGGGCTGGGGCTCGCTCCAGGTGCCAGTGAGGCTTGGAGGAGGGAGTCTTGTTGACTGACAGACCTCCCACACTCCCAGGACCTCTGACACAACACCAAGGTTCTCAGGCAGCCGAGGAAAAACCATGAGAAAGAACAGCCAGCTACTGAAGGTGAAGCGGTTCAGGAAGAAGGGGCTGCCTCCTTTCTCCTTCCGTGAGAGGAGAGGAGGGGGAGGGGAGACGGGGCCCTGGCAACTCAGCGTTTAGGAGCCGTCTTGGCACGCCAGGGAGCCAATCATCTCCTCCTCCGGAGAGGCACTGGCCTGACCCACGATTATCCATCCCCTTGCTTCTTTGTAATCTTTTTCTCAGGGCCCCGGTAAGTGCAGTACCAGGAGCTGCTGGCAGAGGGCAGTGTGTGCACAGACTAGACGTACCAGAAGTGTTTGCACTTAAGGAGCTGGATCCAATGTTCCACAGTCCAACTCCACCAACTTCTGCCGCTGCCAGACTCCTGGGCCCTGAACCAATCAACACAAACACAGAGAGAAACACCCAGAGACTTAAGTTAATATAGTCCCGTGGACAGAATGTGGTCCTAAACACCTAGAATCCCAGCATTCCAGAGAGAGACAGACAGAAGGAACATTGCAAATTGAGGGCCAACCTGGGCTACACAGGGTGTTCCAAGCTAGCCAGGGCTACTCAGAAAGAGTCTTCCCAAGTGAAGTTACCAGCCACGCAGATCCTGCAATGACACCACAGGTTCAGGTCAGCAAATAGCAGTCTCTATGACCAGATCCCCTGGGGAGATAACAAGGCTGAACACTTTCTGTCACTTGATGCTCCACTTAGCAAAGCACTGGGTAGGACTCAGGGGTTCATGGTAAGTCTGGAGAACACACACTCATAGCACTGCCAGTGCTGTAGCTGACACACTGATGGGCAGTCGCAATACTTGACAAGAAGACAGATGGCTGCCACCGGTGCCTGCACTGCTTCACGACGCGTTAAATTGTCCTCTGAGAGTGTGTGACTTCTGCTCATCCAGTGAGGTTCCCAGCACCAGCTGTGGACAGTTTACGTCTCACACATCACTTCAGGGTTGAGCTGCACTGTCCGGGTGGGCGTAAACACACTCTGATGCTTGTGCCGTGACACAATCACCTAGCAACACTTTTCTCTCACATGGGTCTTCATTACGCAACGAGCAGCTGCAGTCATAACCGCCGTGAGGTGTCCTCCACCGCCGGGATCACAGACTCACGGGGCTTCAACGCCCACCTCTGCCCCTCCTCACTACATGATCTGATCCTTGGCGAGCTGTTTAACCTCCCTCCCCCGAGTCCCAAACCCCCAGAGCAAACCGGACACAGTGACAGTAATGCTTGCATTACTGATGATGATATCAGTTCTCAGGAGAATTAACCTTGCTGCCTGGTAGAAACTTCTCCAGTGGGGCTGAGCCGAGCTACTGGCATTCTGAAAGGAATGGCTAATGTTGAGCCATTTTTACAAGGGTGTGATTTTGTACTGGGCCACAGCTGACAAAAAAAAAAAAAAAAAAAAAAAAAAAAAAAAACCAACATCTAGAGCCAGAATGCCAGGTCCAGAGGGACCATTAGCCTGGAAGTCTTTGCTTTGCCTCTTTCCCAAGGAACAGTTTAGCGTTTGATGATATCAAAGGGCCCCCATTTGAGTAATAAACTATGTAAATTGTATGCATGTGTCTATGTAAGAAACAAAGCATTTGTGTTACATAGGGCCATTATTCCCCAGAGGAGAGGACTCCACTCAGTAGCACATTCCTGCACAAAATATATCCTGAGTTGAGCCACCCTTGAGGACCCTGGGACAAGGGGTGTTGAGGGATGGAGGAGGGACAGGCATGGATGCCAGCACAGGTTCGAGGGATGTCACAGCTACACAGGTACCTGCCGAGGCCCCACTGCTCCCCAGTACTGAGAGCAGATCCCACTCCTCTGAGCAACGGTCTGCTCATCTGAAAAGTGGGGCCTGGGGAATTGTTGGGCTGGCAGCTAAAATGACCCCTCTCTTTTCGTGCCATGCAGCTTGGTAGGGTTCACTGGAGGAACTGGGCACTACAGGCACAAGGGAGGGGATGGTATTTCATCCTGGCTACAGAAGATAAGGAATTTATTTTCCCTGATAAATGGGAAGTAGGAAAATGGCGCCTGGGTGTGAAGAACCTGCTAAGGGTCAAGGAAGGATGGACATTGGAAAAGAGAAGTCATAGCTGCTCTCGGAACACCACCTTTTAGCAAGGCCCGTTCTTGAAAGACGGCCCTGCCCACGGAGAGAACTCTGTTCCCATCAGTTCGCTGGCCCCCTGAGGAATCAGCTTGCTTGCAAAGGTGCGCCTGCCTGCAGAGATCACCCAGATCTCTCACACGGAAGTCAACCCTACTCACGGCCGCGTTGCACGCTGCGCTCCTATCCTCAGTAGATTGGGATCCTCCCAGGTCTCCGCCTACAACGTTTGTTTCTGTATCCCCAGTGCCCAGACAATGGCTCACTCTATACTTGTTCCGAGGGCCACCACAGTTTCTCACAAACCATGGGAGCAGATACAACCAGAAGATCACGGGCATCCTGCTTGTGCCAGAAGATGAGGAAAGTGGAGCCACGTAAGGGGAAGAAAGGGACAGTGCGGGGAGGTGGGGGAGGCTCCAGGCCGAGTACGTCTCTACAGTGAGGGTGATGTCACCCATCCCACATGTGACATCATGGGACGCCTGGAGCCCGCCCTCTCAGCAGTTTAACAGGATCAGCTGTCACCTGATGCCCACCAGGCTGAAGCCAGACGGTAAAGAAGATGTGTGGTTGACGGTCCAGAGAGGAACAAAAGACTGAACCCCACCCCCCATCAAAAAGACGAATGTAAAGAATGACATGTGGGCAACACGTAAACACTGAAAACTGAAGGAACATGTTTGGACACGTTTGTCCCCAACACACTCATGCTGAAGTTTGATTCCCAGTGAGATCTTTGGACTTTGAGTTGTGGAGGCTCTGCCCCGTGATCGGATTAACAACTTTCTCTACAGTGAGTTAACTAACGGAGCCCGACAACTCCCCTTCCTCGCCCCTGAACACAGGCTCATCCTTGAACACGAGATCCCGACACACATGCCCACCTCCCCTGTTTGCGTCTTCACCACACTGTGACCCAGCATGAGGCCAGCACCGAGAGATGGGGAGACGCTGGTGCCCTGAGCTTAGACCCTCCAAAACCGTGAGCCAAAATAAGCCACGTTCTTTATAGATTACCGGCTGAAATACTCGAAACACCTTCGGGGAAGAAGATTATTTTGGCTTATGAGCTGACCCGGTTGCCGTCTGAGTGACTTGCTCACAGGAGTGGAGTGTGGGCACAGACTCCTCAGGTGGTGTCTAAAGGAGTAGAGTAGGCTGAGGCCCAGGCTGGGTATAACCTTCAAGGCCTAGTGGCCTCTGGCTACCCACCAGGACCCATCTTCCAAAGATTACGACAAGCTGGCAGCCAACTGTTCCCACATGAGCTGGTGGGGTGGCATTTCCAGTTCAGACCATAGTACCCACTCTCAAGTGTCTATTGCAGCGACATGAAAAGACTAGGGTGAGGGCATCCATCAATCATTTATTGCAAGAAAAGCAGAGAGCTAGACGGAATCCCCATCAGAGGAAGAGCCTCTGACAGGGAAGGCTGGAGGAAGACACAGAGAGGCTGGCAGTTGGCTTCATCTCTGTGTGGGAGCAGCTATCCAATAAGGAGTAAGTGGGAGCGGTCACTGAGAGACCATATGACTGGCTGGCCTTCCCCCACCAGGGGAAACAGCTGGGAAAATGGTTGGGATTTCAGTGATGGAGAAAACACTTCCTGACTTGGGAAGGGACAGGAGGGAAGAGAACAGGAGAATGGGTTGCACAGCCGTCTGCTCGTGACACCTCCCCTGTCTGTCATCTGGAGGCTTTTTTGCTCGCACAGCTGCTGGCTGAGGTTTTGGCGGGGGGATCCTTGAGCTCGCTGCCGCAGCTGCCCTTAGTCTTCACCTCCAGGGCCAGAGGTCTGTAGTTGTAGTTGCTCGAGGCGCCAAAGCCCACACTGAAGCCAGCCCCTCCTGGTCCTGCATTGGTACTGCTAACAACAGCTGGAAAGGGAGACAGAGGCCCCAGCCCCAGTCAGTCTCTATCTGTCTCTGTCTCTGTCCCTGTCTCTGTCTGTCTCTGTCTGTCTCTTTTTCTGTCTCTGCATGTATGTGAATGTGTGTTTGGATACATGCGTGTGTGTGTGTGTGTGTGTGTGTGTGTGTGTGTGGTTAAGGACCTGAGTTAGTACGTGTGTCTGTATGTGTCCATGTGTGTGTGATGTGTAGTGTGTAGTGTATGTGTGTATGTGTGTGTTTGCATAGGTACATGCATATGTGTGTGTGTTTAAGAACCTGAGTTAGTATGTGTGTTGTGTCTGTGTGTGTGTGTCCAGGTATGTGTTATGTATAGTGTGTGTGTTTGCATGGGTACATGCATGTGTGTGTGTGTGTGTGTGTGTATGTGTGTGAGGGTGTGTTAAAACCTAAGTTAGTGTCTGTGTCTCTGTGTGTGTGTGTAGTGAGTGAGTATGGTGGTGGCAATGGTGGTGGTCGTGGTGGTGTGTATGTGTGTGTGTGTGTGTAAGTGTGTGTGTGTGTTTGTGTGTGTGTGATTACTGAGATATCTTTGTGGTCACCATTCATAACCATGACTTCATTTTACTTAACCATAAACATTCAACCTTTTTTGCAAGTGGTCTCTGTCTAAATATCTGTACAAGACCTTGAACTCCTTACAGAGAAATAAGCTAAGACCGTACTGTTCTAGCAGGAGTAGGAGAGTGCTGTGGCCAGGCATCATCTGCAGCACACTGCTGGGAACCCCTCGATTGTTTTCTTTCATATCCCAACATATTACTACTCTCCAGTTGTGGCTTCTCGGGCCGTTGAAGCCAACCGTCTCTGTCCTTAACCCCTTCCTCACTCCCAGTCTCCCTGAGATTCCAACATCTCCTTTGTGCCATGAAATTAGAGCTGTGTAGGCTCCAGATAAGATAAACAAGGACAGACCAGGACATGCAGGTACTTACAAATGCTCACAGAACTTGGGTATTCACCAGCCATCCTAGAGAGAGAGAACAAGCAGGTAAATCCACCACAATCATCACATCTGTCTACTTGGGGATATCTGTGTCTTTCCAGTCAGAGAAGTCACACCCCCTTTCCAAACTCCTTTTATCCAGTTCCTGGGCAACCCCTGATGAGAACTCTGCTCTAAGGAGCCCCTCTACACCAGAGGCTCCTGGGCCATCTGTTTCACAGAAGTACAACCCTGCTGCTCACTAGTGTGATAGTGAAAATGATTCCACGTCCTCGCTGAGCTCTGGCTTGTCCACAGTGATTTTGAACTTGGGGCTCTGGGAGGCTTTCTTCCCTCACTCCCATCCAAGAACCATGAAGAAAGCCAGGGGACACTCTCTAATAAGGGGGTCATTGATACTTGCTTTTCCGGGGGCCTTTTAGGGATTTTACCAGTTGGTCCTTTTTGCTGTCTAATTCATGCCTTCCCTATCACAAGGCAAGCACACTTGTCATGTGATTTCATTTTGGTTGAGCCTACACAGAGCCGAACTCTTCCACCTTTCTGTTAAAGCAAAAACGGCCCCCAGGCAAAGCTGTTTGCTCCTCACCGGCTCTCCTCGCTCTCCAGCAGCTTCCTGTAGGTGGCGATCTCCATGTCCAGGGCCAGCTTGACGTTCATGAGCTCCTGGTGCTCACGCAGCATGCGGGCCAGCTCTTCCTTGGACTGCTGAAGGACTCCCTCCAGCTGGTCCAGCTTGGCCCGGGCATCCTTGAGAGCACAGTCACCTCTCTGTTCAGCGTCAGCAATGGCCGTCTCCAGGTTGGAGCACTGGGGAACAAACAGACTCGTCACTTTGGGTCAGCCCTCCTCCCCCAATGCTGACTGATAACAAACACTTGGGGATCCCACTGGATGATCCAGCTTTGGCATAACTGGAGGTAAGTCTATTCTTTCTCTGACTCTAGGCACCATCCACCTCACCCCTTCACCACCACCTGCCACCACCCCTGCTCATGCCTCAGCCTCTAAAGGTAGACATCTTCCCCCTGAGAGGAGAGAGAAGGGCACAGAGAAGACAGGATACCTGGTCATGTGCTGCTGGCCCTGCCCCACTCAATTAGAAACCATCAACTATCAGATTCTAAAATCAACCATGCATGAAATTCTCCCTGTGGCTAGAGGTCTCTATACATCACGGGGTATCCCAGGGGTGCCCATAAATCAGAGGGGAATATGGCATCCAATAAGTTCTGCTTGGTAAAATATCTGTCAATTAAGTTCACTATGCTTTCAATCCACCCACCCATCTGGCAGAGAATCATACTCAGGGGCAAGAACAGGCCTTAAAGATGCATTTGCATGGCTAGCAGGCTTTGCAGGTGCAAAGACCTTCACCCAGGAATCTTGCAATCTATCAGTTGTGAGGGTTGTGTGTTTGCGCATGTAAGGACTCTCAGAGCTTCATGTTTTGTTCATCCAGCTAAGGCTTTGGGAGTGTCTAAATTCCAGACATTTTGGGGGGAGGGATGCCCCCTTCCTATGGAAGTTTGCTCCACAGTGAAGAAGCAACAACTGATTTTGACACCAAAAAGATTCCTAGGTTTTTCCTCCTCTGATAAACGGCCCCCAGGTCTGTCAACAGGCACAGAATTTTGGATGAGTGAGTTGCAGCCGGTCCATCCCACCTGATGAGGACAGTCCCACCCAGATTGGTGCTGAGTAAACCCACTTGCTGCCTTATTGCACAGAGCCCACCTGTTTCTTCATGTTTCCTATCTCTGAGTGGATTCTCTGGATCAGCCTGTTGATCTCTGTGATCTCGGACTTGGTGAGTTTGAGGTCGTCCCCGTGCTGGCCTGCAGTGGCCTGCAGCTCCTGGATCTGTGGTTGGATTAGAAGTGTGCAAAACGGCTAAGGACTTACCCGGTTGGGAGCACCCAGCATGGGGAGGGAGCACCCATACTGAGCACGGAGGGCAGTGCTCCACACCTGTGGTCTTCATGTCAGGGAAGTTTAAACACCAGCCAAAGAGGGAGGGGTGTGAAGGGGGAGGGGTATAGAAGGAACTGGAAAAGCTACAACCCTCTACAGAGCAAGAGCCTGCTCTAGCTCAGCGTGGCCCCTGGGCTCTTAAACACATGCCCTGGTGGAGTCCCTTTTCTATCCTTGTTTCACCAAAGTCAGAAAAAGAAAAAAAGAAAAAAGAAAAAAGAAAAAGAAGCTGAGGTGTGTGGATTACTCGAAGGCTTGTGAGGGTTGTAGCAGGCCTGGCCTCATCTGTCCCTCGGAGCCATGGTGAGGGAAAGGCTCCTGTTTGTCCGTAAGGTTTGCTAAGGCTGACTGACCTCCCTAGACCACAGGGAAGCATTGCTACAAGGTTCAACTCCAAAACAAGAAGAACCTCCACAAAGTCCATAGATGCACTCAGGCCCACATGTGCACAGTCACAAGCACATGCACGAGTGCGCTCTGAGAACACCAAGTGCCCACAGCTTTCTACCCACTGCGCCCCAGGCTCACCTTACACTGGTACATGTTCTCTGTCTCCGCCTTGCTCTTCACGGCAATCTCCTCATACTGGGCTCGAACCTCGGCCAGGATGCTGTCCAGGTCCAGCTGCCGATTATTGTCCATGGACAGAATGACGGACGTGTCGCTGATGTGGGACTGCATCTGAGCAATCTCCTGGTGGCCAGTGGGGGAGGGGAATCTGTTAGGGGTGCCATGGGGGCACCACTTCTCCTGATCCTTCCTCAGCTGAGGGTGAGACTGGCTTCTTTGAACTTCATCCCAAACCATGGCATTTTGTTTGCCCTCTTCTGGTCCCTCCCACCCCATGCTAATCATGTCAAGACTACAGGTGGCACTCAAATGCCTCAAGGGAGTCTCCTGCTACCTTTCCCTTCCCACATCTCCTCTCTTCAGAGACAGTCCCTGAAGGCCCAGGTGGGGTTCCCATGCCTTTCTCTGCTCCCCCAAAGCATGCCAAGCCTGGAGGACAAACATAATGGTGGTCTCGTCAAAGTCTGGCTCTGTGCCCAGCCCTTAGTAGGACCTCGGTGAACATTAGCTGCACCAGGACAAAAGGCGTTTTCCTCCCAACCTTAAGAGCAGCTAGCTGAGAGAGGCAGGTAAAGAGCTTACCCCTTCAAAGAGGACCTTGAAGAATTTGATGTCATCTGTCATGGAGTCCACCTTGGCCTGGAGCTCCACCTTGTTCATGTAAGCAGCATCCACATCCTGGGGCACATGTGATGGTCAGGCTGCTCTCCCTGCTCTCCCTACCCTCCCTGCCACTTGAAGTAGAGGCTATTTAACTCTTCAATCCCTTCACCTCATGCTTCAAGAGTGGCCCAGTCCCTATAGGCAGAAACTAACTTGTTCAAGTTCAGTGGCCACACCAGAAATGCAGCAGAATGCCTTGGATCTAACTAATACCTTGAATACTAAGTTTGCAGATTCTAGAAGCATCATGTACTCCGGGAGGGACTGAGAAAAAGGAGCTGAGATGTTAGAATTCCAAGGAATTGAGTTGTCCAAGGGTCCCTCCCCTGGCCTATGCACATCACTGTCACAGATGATTGGAAATGCTCAAACCTTCTTCCTACTCCACCCACCCTTACCTTCTTCAGCACCACGAACTCATTCTCGGCAGCCGTGCGTCTGTTAATCTCCACCTCGTACCTGTGGGAGAAAACAGCCTTGCCATTGGGCCAGTTGTGTCCTGCAGATGCCCACCGCGCAGTAAGCCATTGCTTCTGCATCTCAGCTGCAGAGTGTTTATCCCAGAGGCACATGGCCTCCCCAGGAAGGAGCACTGGCTCAAGGAATATTTTTTTCTAGCTCCTTAATCCATACACAGTCTGCTGGGGCATGAATTGCCTGAGACTGTGGTGGGGACATACAGGATCCACTGTACTTCCCTTTCACAAGTGGCCGCCTCCATGTCAGAGCAGAAACTTTCACCCATGCCCAACCCCACTTGATATGACAGTGGCCCAGGGCACCAAGCAGAGGCTCTACTCTAACCCAGAAACTATTTTATGCCAGTCTCACACTTCCATTTCAGTTGAAGCAAGGTCTTTGTGTTTGGACAGTACTGGAATGCTTTTCATGCAGATACATTGTAGTTTAGGAAAAAGAAAAACTTTGTTAACTTTTTTATTTAAAGAGCTCAAAATGGTAACATTTTCTTATACATATTTTACTGCAATAAAAGGAGGGGGTCTAATGTTAGAAAACAGTTCCTTCTACAGGCTTAAATAGAAACAACACTTTTTAGATCCTCTTGTATCCCCAAGTACACCACTGGCAACCCCTCCACCCAGAAAGTATGAATGGAACAAAATCAACGTGAGTTAGAAAAGCGAGTTCCTCAAGAGGTAACTGGGCACTGATGCTGTGTGTAGCTCAGTGGTAGAGCACTTGCCTAGCATGTAAGGGGCCCTAGATTCCATCCCCAATATAACTAAACAAACAATAAAGTAAATATTCCTGGGAGGTAGTCTAAGGCTGCCCTGTTTTTCTAAGGATGTCAGATAAATGTAAACAGTTCGTATGCTTTATCCCAGATCTTGTGTGTAGCTCAGCCGGTAACTGAAAGCCCTCAGATGGCATTATATCATCAAATGCTACTCTTACTCAACCTGTTGCCTCGTCTTACAGACACATAATAACTGCTGCCTCACAACAGAAATTAAGGCATACGTTACTTGCCAGACTAACTAGATTTTAGTACTTTATAGATTTAGTACGTTCTATCTGTTTTGTAAGATACATAGGAAACACTTGATCAAGAAGACTGTCAGAAGCAACGGCAATAGTTACAAATGGTTTCTCAGCTAATAACTTGAAACAATCATAATGAATCCAAGTAAGATTTGTGTTTTTCATTGCTGCCTGCCAAACAACGTGCTAAATGTTCCCTCAGCTAGTTTATTTCCTGTATCCACTCTCCTTTCTTTTTCTTCCTTTTTTTTTTTTTTTCCGGAGCTGGGGACAAAACCCAGGGCCTTGCGCTTGCTAGGCAGGCGCTCTACCACTGAGCTAAATCCCCAACCCCTTTTCCTTTTTTTATTTTTTAATTATTTATTTTTTATTTTGAGACAGGATCTCTCTATGCACTCCCAGCTGTCCTTGAACTCACTGTGTAAACCAGAAAGCCTCCTACCTCTGCCTCCCCAGTGCTGGGATTAAAGGTTTACGCCACCACATCCAACTCCCAACAGCTCCAATAAAATCTTTTCTATTGTCCTATGAGGTCTATTCTGTTGTCCTGACTTTGTATGTGGGAGTGGGAGGAAGTATGCTTGGCCAAGGTCACAAAGCTAGCTAATAGTAAAACTAACACTCGGGACTCTGGGCGTCAGGCAGGCACACATGCCCTCTGCTGAACTCTGAGCTTTTGAGAGCTGCCAGCACACTGCTGCTTGCCATGTTCCTCTCAGAAGCTCATTCAGGTGTTGAGACAGCCATCTGCATTTGATGTTACATGTTCTGTACCAATGCTGCAGCTCCAGAGGACCCGGGGGCTCACCCAAAGCTGCTCAGTGAATAGCAGTTCAGGAACTCCAGATCTTTACCCTGTGGGAGGTCCAGAGACAACGCAGCCTCTACCCTGACCCTCTGTCCCTCTTCTGCAGAGCCTTCTCACCCGGTCCTGTCGGATCAATGAGTTCCATTGATCTCAGCTATCCTGTAGCCATTGCAATTCTTTGAAAGTATTTTTTAAGCCTGTTACCATAGACTTTCTGTGGCCAGGGCAATGACCAGCTCTGTTAGGGTCTCTGTGCGGAGCTCAGTCCAAGCTTCTGGCTGAGGGGGACTATAGAATAGGGACAGTTACACCTTTTGAATGTGGAACGAGAGAACTATGCCAGTTCTGACCATCTCCACCCTTTGGAACTGTGGCAGCCAGTACCTGTCCCTATAAACTGGGCACCTGGAAGCAAACATTCCAAATACCAAGTTTGCATCCCTGTACTCCTCCCTGGGCCTGCTCTTAATCTGGTTTCAAATTTGTTCTCTCCTGAGCGATGGGATACTTCTACAGCATGTGTACACTTCAAGACAAACTATGTTCCAAATTTTATTTTTCTTAGTTTTAAATTTTGTTCCAGGATTGGTGAGGTGTCTCTCTTTGGGGGAGCTGCCATAGAAAACCTTACTTAGGGGAAACCACACAGCCATTTTGGCTACACAGACGGTTTCAGCCAGTGCTCTTTGTCCCAGTTTCCTGTCTCCAGGGCTGGACATTGAACAGATTTCCTGGACATTAAGAGGAGCATTCTGGGTAGATCTACCATCTTTCCAACCCCATTCTATCTATTTGTTTCTTCTGTGGAGCATGAAAGAAACAGCAGTGGTCTCAACAAAAGAGCTAAGACAAACTGTCCACAGGGAACCCTCTGTGGTCACCGTCCAGTGACACCATCTCTGCCTCCCACTTACCTCTTCTTACAGTCCTCCACCACTTCCCTCATGTTCCTCAGCTCCGAGTCCAGCCTCACCCTGTCCCCAGACAGGATCTCCAGCTGCTTCTGCAAGTTGCTGATGTAACTCTCATGTACCGGCTCCAGGCTCCTCCTGGAGTTGTTCTGGTCCAGCTGCTGCAGCAGCTCCCACTTGGTCTCCAGCACCTGGTTCTGCTGCTCCAGGAAGCGCACCTGGAACCCAAAGGCTTCCCATTAGTTAACTAAAGGTGTCACCTGCCTGGTGAGTTGCCATGTGACTGGGTCAGTTTCTCTTGCTAACGATGCTGGGAATTGGGGGGGTAGAGGAGAAAAAACTGGGGGGTTTTGACAGGGCAATGCTCCCTTTCTCTCGGAGCTTAGATGCTATTGGTTGATGTCTCAGCTTGTTCAAAGTCAGTTCTCACACACTTCAGGGTTCCTCCCATGTCTGGTCCTCTCTGCTCACCTGCCTCCCTGTCCTACCTGCCTCTGAGTGCAGAGACAGAAGAAAACATACTCAGGTAGAGTGTTAGGAGGAGAAACTACGTCTTGTCGTTCCAGGCCTAATTCCTTTGCATAAAAGCCAGGAAAACAGAATCAGAGGCCTTGAGTTGGTAAGAGTCGCCAGGCAGCGCAGAAGTGCAGTAATGTTTTCATCAATGCCAGCCATTGCTATTCTGTCCCTAATACCCTCATGGTCAGGGCCTCTTATACCGCGAATGTCCGGGTGAGAGAATCCATTTCTTGCATCTTTCCCATTCACTGGGGTCCCTGCTATGGATCCTCCAAAGACACCTTTCCAGCTACCCCATCTACTGCTGAGCACTTTGCTATGCCTTCCCCTGCAAATGCTCCTAAGGTTGATGTGCATTTTCTAGCCTGTTTCTCTCCCCTCTTCTGGAAATCTGCCTCCCCTCTTTTTCCTTTGACTTCCACACCCTATGACATCCCCTGGCCATTTTCCCCCTAGTTCCCTGTTCTGGATGTGGGTCTTTATCTTCTTTTTTTTTTTCCTTCGGAGCTGGGGACTGAACCCAGGGCCTTGCGCTTGCTAGGCAAGTGCTCTACCACTGAGCTAAATCCCCAACCCCTCTTTATCTTCTTGTCTGACACTGGACATCCTCGTAGGACTCACACTACATGCCTCCTGCCCTTCCCAAAGTCTTGTCCCAAATGGAAGGAAGGATGAGTGTACCAGGCACTGTCCTAAGTACTTGGGACATTTGGTCCCAGTGACTCTCCACTGGGGTAAGATACATTATTGAGACCTCTTTGTGGACAGCTCACTCATCAGCCTCAGAGCAGGAGCTCTGCACCGTGTGGTGCAAGCAACCCAGGACTAACAGATGAGGAGGAACCCACCTTGTCGATGAAGGAGGCAAACTTGTTATTCAGAGCCTTGATCTGCTCCCTCTCCTGGGCCCGCACCTTCTGGATCTCCGGATCCAGCTCCACATTGAGTGGGGCCAAAAGGCTCTTGTTGACGACGACCTGGGGGATGCCGCCCGGCGGGCACACAGATGGGCATGTGGGCCCCAGGCCCGCGCTGCCAAAGACAGTGCCCACAAAGCCCCCGGGACGCCCACCGCTCGCCCCTCCGTGACCCAGAGTGAAGCCGCCGCTCCGCCCCCCAGAGCTCAATGCCAGCCTCCGGCCGCCCCCCACACAAAACAGGCTTCTGCTGCCAAATGCTGCTCCCTTGACCCCGGCCCGGACCGAGGCGTGGCTGCCGCTGAACCGGCCTGAGATGACGGCTGAGCAACCACTGAAACCCAGGCGCTCAGCACCAGGATAGAGGGTCAACTGGCGGCTCATGGCTGGCAGCAGGCAAGGACTGGAGGGCGACAGCAGGCAGGCCTGGGGCACGGATACAGCTGCCCTCCTGGTCCTGGCCCCTTATATAGTCCTGCTTGGGCTGGCGGAATGGAGTCAGCTAATTTGTATGTCAGAAACCCCTTTTGGGTCATTGGGGTGGAGTGGGGGGGACGATCTCTTGGGTCCTTCATTTAGGAAATTACTGTTCGCTTGCAAAGATTTCTGTCTCTTCCACTTCACCTGTCCACGAACCCCCTATAAAATGACCCAGAACCCTGAATTTCCCGTGCTCGTCTCCTGCATTATAATAATTTCACAGCCTTATCTCCATAGGCTTCCCTCCAATTAGGTAGGTCATCACTACCCAAGATCTTCAGTAGAAAATTCCAGTGGGTCTGGCTTGTGGATGACTGGGGGAGACGACACCAAGTAGAGTAGACGCGTAGGTTGGATCTGCTTCAGAAACTCCCCATATGATTGACAGCCCAGATAACTCTTCTCTCCCGTACTCCCGGGATTCAGAGCAAGCCTTGGTACATTGGGGATGACTTTGAATGGTGCAGGTGCCTCAGACAGGGCTCTTTGTTACACCAGAGCTTAGGTTCCCCTTGGGGCAGTCCCTGGGGGCAACTGACATGGCTTCCAGGGAGTCAGTCCATCAGAGGGCATAATAACAGCTAAGCTGTTGGACCACCTTGGACAGTATGACGGGGTCTCGGGAGTGGCTAAGATGGCGGCGCCAGATGGACAGATTGAGGAGACTGAGGTGTCCCCATGGGGAAGAAATGGGCTCTCTGTGTTGCCCGAGATGCGAGTGGAGTCAACCAGGCCCTTAAAAAAACTCCAGGCTGGCCCTGGGTTCGGTCCCCAGCTCCGAAAAAAAAGAACCAAAAAAAAAAAAAAAAAAAAAAACTCCAGGCTGGGGCTGGGGATTTATCTCAGTGGTAGAGCGCTTGCCTAGCAAGCGCAAGGCCCTGGGTTCGGTCCCCAGCTCCGAAAAAAAACAAAAACAAAACAAAACAAAACAAAAAACTCCAGGCTGTGCTTTTCAACAATTTGTTATTTCGGTCCCACCCACTCCATTTTTAACCTGTGCATCCCTCACAGCAAGAACAAGAATTTGTTAATGCTAGCCATTAAGAACAGAAAAATAAGAAAGCTGTTTAGGGCGGATAATCCTTATTGGAACGTTGGCTTACAAAAGTAACTTTTGCATCACCTTTTTTCTGAAAACTATGGCATAGTGATATCTGTCCCTCTTGGGTCAGGTCACCTCTTCCCCAGATAGAGACCAGATAAAAATGATTTTTTTCTTACCCTCCCCTGAGGGCTCCATTGCTGGATGAATCAGGAGCTCCTGCACTGCCTTTATCACAGGTGATGGAGAGACACATGTGGCTTCTGAGGCATCTGATGTGTGGGGATGTGGGCAGATCAAAGGCAGCTGAGGCCCACGAGAGGCCCTGCCTCTGATAGCAACTTGCTGTGTCACCTCAGGGTCTGGAGGTGACTTCTGTACCATTCATTTCTGGATTGAGTTGCCCTTAGGGTGGGTAGACCAAGACAGGAATGTCACCCTTCAAACCCTACAACCAAAGACAGATGAGACCACTCTGGGATGGGACTTGCGAAAATACTGGTTAAACTGGATCTCGATTGCTCTGGGACACCCGTTCTTGAGAAATTAATAAGGTAGCATGTGAAAAAGTGGTAGGGTTTTTGTTGGTGGTGGTGATGGTGGTGGTTTTTTTGTTTATTGTTTGTTTTTAGTTTGGGGGGCTTGGGGTTTTTTTTAAGTTTTTAGAGAAAAGGTAGATCTCTTCTGCAAGATTTGTTAGTCTATTTACTTAGTGGTAGAGTGTTTTCAAGACAATATGGTGTTGCTCTACAGTTACCCAAGCCCATAAAATGTCCTACACCGGAACTGGGGAGAACGCTCAGTGGATATAGTCTGTAGATGTGGTGTACCACTTTGTAATCAAAATGTGTGTCAGGCAGAGACGGGATTCCTAGAGCAAGCTGCTAGTTAGACTAGCCTAATCGGTGGGTTCTGGAGTAATCTAAGAGACTCTTAGAGTGATCAAGAAAAACAAGGGCACCAAGTTTGGAACACCACATAGAGGTAAAAACAAACATCAAAAGACTGCCCAGCCCAGCACTGTTCATAGCTCCAGCCACTGTTCATAGCCACTGTGGGGTCCGTTCATCAATCATATTGAATGCACTACTCAGGGAGAGGGAAGATGTTGATGGTGGGGGAGGTTGTGCCTCTGTGAGGCAGAGGACATTTGGGGAAGCACTGTACCTACCACTCTATGAACCTTAAAGTTTTCCTTTAAAACTTCAAGCCCAGGCTGGGAACGGCAGTGTACACCTTTAATCCCAGCACGTGGGAGGAACAGGCAGGTGGATCTCTGTGAGTTCAGGCCAGCCTAGTCTACGCAGTGAATTCTGGAGCTACATAGAGAGGGTTACCTAGAAAGACTCCATTTCAAAGAAAAAAATTCAAACCTAGAGTAAGTAAATAAATGAATGGGTGAAGCCGGTTGTGTTAACCACGACGATGCTATTTGCTTCCCTCTGGCCAAATGGTTGCTGTGAGCCTCGACCCTTTCCACATACAGTGCCAAGGTGGGGTTAAGATGACTGGCATTTTCAACTTCTCACCATTTCTGGCCTTTCAAATACGAGCAGAAAATATTTTTCACAAATGAAGTGCCTTTCAATAAAACCAGAGAATAAAGAGAGGAAGTTAATCTCTATATCACACATAAAATACTCCTCTTACTCACAGAACAAAGGCCCAGGGTGTCCTGAGCCTTTTTAACCAAAGTGCTCACTTTGTCTATCTATCTTATGGAAACCAGGGTTTTAAGACAGCCTTTGGGAAACACTGTGTAAGACAAAAACCTCTTTATCATTTAATGGACTTAAATTCTCCAAACCCAGAAAGGTTGGCATCACCTCCTTGTAAAGCACATTGTACTGGCAATGTGTCATGGGCTGTTCCAGCTCACCGGTGGCTGGGTCTGAAAAGAGTCCCCTCCTCCTCACTTCGGATCCAAGCACCCTTGTAACAAACTGTCCTCCACCTTGTCCAGAGATAGGCTGGCCTCCCTCGCTATGTGACCGGGAAAGAGCAAATGAGCTAAACAGCCGGAATCAAATCGCTGTCTCCTTGAGGATGGCTAGAAGGTCAGCCATTTGCAACAGAGGCTGCTATTGTTTGTCCTGGGTTATGAAAAATCTCCGGAGAGGGAATGAATGGGAAGCCAGGAGCTCAGCCCTGCAAGTGCTCATACACGATGAAAACGTTTTATCAGAAACTCCAGCTGATCGCCTCAGCTTCTCCAGTCACTTCTGCTGAGTGATTGATTGTAAGCGCCCGATTCCACATCTGCACCCTTGCACTTAAGTATTCTTTAAAGCTTCACCTCATCTCTATCCCCCCTAGGGCTCCCACAGGAACCCCCCAGCCAGTGGTCTCAGTGGGGCTTTCCCAGTTGACTTCTTGGTTTGACCGTGTCATCCTTTGTTCTCTCAATGTCCAGTTGACTCTGCCAGATGCTGAGCGTGGCCGGATGCTGCGAATGGCTGGTTTCATGACACTTGTTATATACCTGTCGCATCTCTCTATCTGTTCCTTATTATTTATTCTTTGTTTGACATACTCAATGAATTTCATACCTTCAAATGAAAAACGTGGCTACCGTATAGATAATTATCCAAGCTGTGGGAAACATCTCTTAAGTTATTTAAAAAAAAAAAAAGACTTAAAGACAGCATGTGGCTTTGTGTAGCTTTCAGTAGTGTGCCCAGGGTCATTGTCAAAACCAAAAGGGAAGGGTGTTTGCATGGACTCGGGAGACTGTGCCCAGTGTCTCTCAGCTCTGGCCAAAGGTAAAGGAACTCTCAGACTTGTTCCAGAAGCTATCAGATGGTGACAGCCTGACTCTCCTCTATCTCCCAGTCTCCTTTGAGGTTCCACTGGTATTTGGAGTCAAGGACTAGTGTTGGCCATAGAGGAGTCAGTGACATTGAAGAGAGCCACATCTGGGATGATGAAGCAGTAGGAACCTGTGTGTCCTTTTCTTCTATCTCAGTGATCTTGGAAGCCATGAATCCTATGCACTCTAGCTAAGAAAAGCTTAAGATGGCTAGTCGGCTGCTGGCACAGCCCTGGGCGGCAGGTGCCGTGCCTACTCCACGCACAGGTGAGAAATTAGACCCTTTGTGTTAAGATGTTCAGATTTCAGGGTTCGCCCTTCTGTTGAGGCAGTGGGCACTAATTCTCCAGATCCAAGCATAGACGTTAGATGGCAGAAATACCGTTTAGTGTCCTTTACCATAAGTTCATGCTCCTCGGATAATCTGATTTCTAACAGATCTTTTTTGCTTCTCTCCTCACGGGGGCGTCTTGAGATAGCATTCTGCATCCCATAACAACAAGAGCAGCCATTTACGAAGCTTTCTGGGCACCAGGCAGTGAGATAAATGACTCTCAAATGCTAACCCCCATTAAATGTAGTTGTCATGGCAACGTCATACGGTAACTACTGTTATTAACCACTTAACAGATGAGGAATCTGTGACCCAAAATATCCTGTCACAGCCTGGTCCAAGTCCTCTTGATTCAGTTCATTTGGCAGCTGAGGTGTCATTTCCCCCCCTCATACTCTGCAGGAGAGAATCCTGGCTCCCAGCAGAAGAGGAAGGGTCTCTGTAATCTCCCCAGTCACACGCCAGCAACATAAAACACGTTTGCCCGCTCAATTGCCTCTGATCCAATCTTCTTCCTGTTGGTCACCAAGTAAGTTTTGGGCCTCTGAGGCCTCCTATGAGAGCCTCCCCTCTCTCCCTCTGTCCCTCCCTCCCTCCATCCATCCATCCTTCCCACTCTTCCTCTCTGTGGCTTCTCACCGCCAGGGTTGATTCTGGGTATTCTTTGGTTTTTGTTGCCTCACCAGAGTGCAGTTAGCTTTTTTTTTTTTTTTTTTTTTTTTTTGCGATCATACCTCCATGAAGAACATACACCAGGTCTTTTCATACCTTTATTTCTAGTCCGTTCACTTGCCTCGTGCTAGAGGATCTTTTAGAGCAGTGAAACAGCTTTGCATTTCACCACGACAGCAGACACATGCCACATGCCATGTTTGTCCAAATCCATAAAATGTCTACTATGAGGAATGAACCATCATGTCAACGATAGGCTCTAAACCACTGAACTGCCCTTCTTGGCTGACCCAAGACTTCGTTCCTGAAGCTAGCTATTGGAAAACATGCTTGTATTACCCCTGGTCATGTTTAATCTCAATGGTCACTCTGACGAGATTTAGAATCACCATGGAAACATATCACTGGGGTGTCTTTGAGAACGTTCACAAAAAGATTTGAAGATAGAGGAGAGCACTGACTGTGGGTGGTGTCATCCCGTTGGCTTAGGTTCCTGACTGTATAGGAGGGAGACAGAGAGCTTTCGCCCTGTCTTGCTTCCATCTGCCTCCTGACTACAGATGCAGTGTGACCACCCACCTTCTGACGCCACACCTCCCCTGCCACAGTGGGCTGTGTGTGTGTCCCTTTTCCCCTTCAGCCCCTTCTTGTCAGGAATACTGGTGCAGCAGTCAGAAAAGTATCCGTTATAATCCCTCATGAGACGGTCTAGCCCACATATGCATTTTGTGAATTTCTTTCCTAGTTCCTATGCCCCTTTCAGTAAACAAACCAAGTCAAGTTTTTGAACCAAAGAGATGGGAAAGTTCAGTTTCCACCTGTGTCAAGGTCAGATGTCGAAGCTCACAGTGCTAGGGTTTGCATATGATCTCCTCTTCCTGACTCACTCCAGCTAACACCGGAAGTCTCCCTGCCTCACTCCAGCTGACACCGGAAGTACCTTCTGAGGGTCTACCCTTACTCCCTCACTCCAGTTAAAACCAGAAGAGCCATTCTGCCAATCTCCTCTTCCTGCCTCACTCCGGCTAACACCGGAAGTGCTGTTATGTGGATCTGCTCTTCCTACCTCACTCCAGCTAACACCGGAAGTTTCCCTGCCTCACCACAGCTAACACCGGAAGTTTCCCTGCCTCACCACAGCTAACACCGGAAGCACCATTCTGCCTAGTTTATGGATAAAGACATGACACTCACAGGGACTGGGAGTTTGCTCAGAATCACCAGTAAGTTGCAGAATCAGAGTTCAAAAGTCCTAGTTCTGTTCTTGAAGCCTGTTCTCTCCCTGGACCTGCAAGAACCTTGTTCAGATGCTGCACACAATTCCCCAAGCTGACTCTGCACCAGTCTCTTACTTGCATTTGACTCTGCTGCATTTGACAATATCCCTACAGCCCAGGGACTTCACAAACATCACTGAGCTCACACAGTGTTCTGAAAAAAAATGTGACATGTGTAGTTGGGATGGCCACACATATATATTCATATGGGTTTACACACATATATATTCATATGGGTTTACACACATATATTCATATGGGTTTACACACATAAGTTCTTGTATGCATACATATATGCCTGTGTTTGACTCTGTACAAGATTTATTAAAGACCACAAGAACTTGTGTCTTTACTTCAAAGAGGAATCTACCTTTGGGGTTTTTAATCAGAAAACACGTCAAGTCCCGAGCTTTTGGGAACTGTCTTTCTTCTGCCTCTTGACAGCTTTCAATTTTGCTGCCAGTTACTTGACTCCTTCTCCTAGTAACCTGTATGTTGCTAAATATTGTACATCCCCTGACTGTCACCTGAGGAAAGCAGGACTCAGAAGGCACACCTGTCAGGTATGGACAAGTGAATGCTGGGTATCAAGGCAGGTGGTGCCGGGGTCCATGCAGGTTGGTAGGGATCCTACACAGGGTCTCATTCATGCAGATCTAACAATTCTTAGGATTCCGTGGAATGGAGGAACCTCAGATACCAGAGGTGCCCATTCAGTGACCACTCTACATATGGAAGGGGCATTGTCTGAAATGAAGATTTCTTCAGGAAAAAGACCATCCGATCTTATTTTATAAGTTTATTAGGAGCAGAGAGCTGGGACCCAAGCAAGGTCCAAACCAAATGGGAACTCCCAGTCCTATAACAAGAGAGATTGTGCCAGATACAATGGTGGCCAGGTGCTTGATCCAGGCTGCGCTGGTTCTGGCAGGAAAGTCCATCAACACACTTCGAGTCTCTTGCGCCCAGATTGTAATGGGCAGCGGGAAGACAGCATAGAGGCTACAAGGGGGCATGCAGGCAAGTCATCATGAATGTATGGAAGGCTATGAGAAGTAGTCCCTTCACAGTGGTGCAGAAAGATGTAGGAGATAATGTCAACCCTAGAATCCTGGTGTGGTTAATAAAGGCAGAGGGGTTGGTATGGTTAATAAAGGCAGCATTGGCAACAAAGAAAAGTAAAAAGCAAGCAATGGCAAATAAAACAGAAGGATTTCCTGGAAGGGAATCTCAAGAAAACCAAAGCTGGACAGAAATGGAGGACTGCCTATCAGCTTATCTCATGGTTTTCTTAGAGGGTGAGCCCAAAGCCAAGGTCTTTCCCGAAACCTCCTTAAATTCACTTGCACTACCCAGTCTGGTCTTGGTATCTCCACGGGGACTGCAGTTCCCACTACCTGTGACACAGCCCCCTGACAGTATGCCATAGCCCCCAGCTACAGAACTCGGCCGGTAGCCATAGGTGCTAGGGTTACTGAATCCAAAACTGGTCCCGGCACTGACTGCCCCAGTCGTGGAACTGCTGATGACGGCTGTGAAGGAATGAGAGACTGGGCATCAGTGGGTGCTTCAAGGTAGACGTGGCCCCAAGTCCCTCCCAGTATCCAAGGACTCAAACATATCTCTGCTAACTAAACTCCTCACGTGGACCCTAAATTTGTATTTATGGACATGTACTCAGTCCCAAGCAGATCAAGCTTTGAGGAAAAAGAGCCCAGATGTCACACTATCCCTAGTCAGCACCTGCTCTTTCTTGGATGAACAAGAAAAGCAAGGTTTCTTCCCCCAAAGGACAAATAATGGCCAAACAAAAGCTACTTTCTTGCACTTGGCCTGAGAAGGCATCTGTCTTTACATTGTTTCAATTGTGTTTCCGGTGGCTTGAGTTAGAGTACTTGTGCTGGGCCCCCATCTAGGGAAAAGAGTAGCTGAACCTTGTGGGGCCAGTGTTAACACTGATCCGTCCCACATGACTGCATAGTCTCTCCTCCCAGAGGGGACAGGTGACTGTTTCCCATCCAGCAGGGCAGTGTGGATAGCAGGAGAGAGCATGCAGCTACCAAGTGTTTCATCCCAGCCCTGGAGAAATGGTGAGTGTGTGAAGTCAGAGTTGTGGGAAACTAACTCCACTGCTGAAGAAGTAGCTCTGAATGGTGGAGGCAGCAGGAGGCAGAGCACGTGCTGCCCTATGGGGCCTGACGGCAGACTCATCACACTCAAACATTCACTTAGTACTTGTTGACTGCTTGGAACTATCCCCTCGGAGACGTGAAATACTCACAAATGCTCACTGCATTGGTGTGTTCTCCAGACATCCTGCACAGGAAAAAAGCACAGGGATCCTCTGTCACACCTAGGATCCTGAGTTATCCTTCCCATTCACCAGACAGTAGCCAGAATCAACAGCCCATCCAGTTCCACCTCCGCCAAGCCCACCAGCCACCAACAGTCAGAGTTAACAACCTCTGTCTCAAGGTTTGAGCCTCCGAGATCCTCCTGACATCCCCAGTATCCCTTCCCTACCACAGAGAGGTGGGGGCTGTACTCTTGGGGTTCCCACACTAACACTACTTCCAGGGCCCCTCTCTGCCTTTGGAGTGTCTCTTGAACCCATTGCTTGGCTGCGGGGTAGCTGAGGCCTGCGCAAGTGGAGGTGTGGGGATACAGGTGACTAAAGTGGCCATGGACAAAGCATCTGTATGACTTTAAGCCAGTCCTGGGAGTTCCAAATGATCTGTGTCCTGCCCCTCCAACTGCACTGGACTTTGTGCAGCCTACATTGTTAACAATTGAGTATTGTCACAATGAACAAAACCAGAATTACATAACCACGTAAGAAAAGAAATGGCACTAAAAATAAATACAGTGAAGACAAAGCAAGTTAGCCGAAGGGAGAGAGCTAGGTGGTACTGAGAGACCCAACTTAGGACCCACTGCCTCTGAATGAACAGAAATTATTTCTAAGGGCCATGGAGTCCTGGAAGCTGGCAACACTAAGCAGAGACTCTGAGAAGCTGAAGGAGAATTTCAAGGACAGTGCTGCCATACTATGTGGCTGGAAATCACTCTGGAATCTGTTTGTGGTTAAGCTGGAGAGCATCTATGGCTCCTCCAGTGTCTGCACCCACATCCCAGGAACCTGGATGGGGAGGGTCGAGTCTGAGCTCCCTTGCAGTTACCTGCACTCCTCCCCTTCCAGCAGTTTTCGGTAGGTGGCGATCTCAATGTCCAGGGCCAGCTTCATACTCATCAGCTCCTGGTGCTCACGCAGCATCCGGGCCAGCTCCTCCTTGGCCTGGTGCAGGGCTCTCTCCAAATCATCCAGCTTAGCCTGGGCATCCTTGAGGGCACAGTCACCTCGCTGCTCGGCATCAGCAATGGCTGTCTCTAGATTGGAGCACTAGGGGCAAGAGGTAGCACCCCCTTGAGTTCTGAGGTACCCGGATCCCACTTTATTCCCGTGTACTAATTGAGGATGGGCCTTACTATACTGCTATACTTCTTGGAATGTATCAGGCAATGGGGACTTTTACTTGGCCCCGGGGAAGCCTTGTAACTTTGCAGGGAACCCTGTGAGGTTCTAGACTTCAGTTGGAGAAAAAAGTAGGGGAGGAGGTGAGGATTCTCTGAGGGAAGGGTTTTCACAACAGAGGATAAAGAGAAGGAGACAGGGCGGGAAGGCCCCCAGCCTTCCTTGGGGGTGTGTAGGAGCCCCAGTCACTCACTTGCTTCTTCACACTCTCAATTTCTGATCGCAGTCTCTGGATGAGCCGGGTCAACTCAGAGATCTCGTTCCTGGTGTGCTTGAGGTCATCTCCATGCCGGCCAGCTGCCAGCTGCAGCTCTTGGAACTGGCAGATGGTAGGTAACAAACACATTATGACTTAAGGGTTGTGTCATCCTAATTTAGCACAGAAACGGTGCCTTTGCCTGGCGCCATGTGGCAGAGGAAGGAAGGGATATAACCTCTTCCTCTCTAACCATCGGTCCCTGAATTTTTTTATTTGCCTTAAGCCTGGCTGATCTTCCTGAGGGCTGGATTTGGCCACTGGACTCTTAGAAGTCCCGCCTCTCCACACTGCATCTTTTGAAGATGAATCCCCAACTATGACCCTCTCCACCTGCAGCCCTTTGAGGTCAAGATGAAATTCAAACTCCTAGGCACGCATTTCTCACTGCCCCTGACTGCACTCATCTGGCTTTGACATAGATTCCTTTAGTATACCAGACATGTACTCCCTTAGTATACCACCCCAAATGATTCTCATGTGCCCCGACGTCTCTGGAGGAGTAAGAATTTCTCTTCCCTCTAGAACTCTTCCCTCACATCCTCCCCCTTCCTTAAGTAGCTGCAACTCAGCCAGGTCAGGAGGCCTTCCACAATCCTCTGATTAGGTACAATTCTGTTCCCCTGATCATGGGCCCCAGAAGTCAGACATATCTAGACCTCATCGAACGTGTGTTTTTTTCTTCCTGAATTCTCAGTACATAGCATAATTCTTTTCTGTGCTCAAGAGAAAGATCCGATGACTGGCTGCATGAGGAGCCAACCAGCCGTGTTTTCTGTTTCCCTTCTCCTAGTAGCTGGGATGAGCACGGGCTATTTGGGCTGTTGTTGGACCTGGCAGGAAAGTGGGCTTAGCACTGGATATGAGTCGTGAATCTCAGTTACCTCCTGCTGTTTGGGTTGCCCGTTGAATAGACAACAGAGAATATCCCAGCTCCATCTCAGAATTGAACTTAAAGGGAAAACAGAGCAGGTGCTGTTCTTTGGTGCTTCGGGGTGTGGTGTTGCCTTGCCCGTGTCCCTGGATGCTAAGCCCTGATCTGCTTTAATATGACAATCAGTGCCCTAGATTTGGAGCACCATCACCCCTATGTACTAATGCTCTTGGTGAGTTCCCTGCACCTACGGGATTCACTCATCTTTAAATGATAATAATAAAAACTGGCCTCACATATTATGGCCAGCACCCAGACACTGAGGCCAGCACCCAGACACTGAGGCCAGCACCCAGACACTGTGGTCAGCACCCAGCCATGGTATCCCTCCCCCTAAGCCCATGGTCAAGTGGAGGTGCCAATAACCATGCAGCAAATGGTCCACAATCACACCTGTGAGACTTGTCTGAGTCTTCGAGAAGGAACTATGGAGGTAACAGCCTGGGTTGGAATGCTGGATCCTGACAACCACAGGGGTTGTCACATGACCATATTCAACCCTGGCTTATGAGGATAAATGGGACCAGATCATAGCCTACGCCATTGTCAAGAGCCCAGGCCTGTGTTGCCCCTTAGGCCCTGAAGACTAACCTCTCCATCCTAGACTGGGAAGGAGATGGGAAGAGAGATAAGGTCTCCAAGGGGTGATTTCCCTAGAGAAAAAGCCCAGTAATCAGCAAGGAACAATTAGACAGTTACCATCAGGATCAGAGAAACCAGATTATCTAGGAGTCACCTCCCTCCCACCCACACCCAGCAGGGAGCTAAGATGTGAAGGATAGCAATGCCCTTGTCATCATGGGAGATGGACTTAAAAGAAAAGGTGGGAGTCGACTGCTCCCAGATCACACCGAGGAGACCCATGATTTACCGTAATGACAGACCTGAGCCTCCCCCACACGTTCGGAAGAGCACTCTGCCTCCAGAAATGCTCCATTTCCGTCTTGCAGTTTGCACCCTGAAATGGCTGCCATGGGTCTAAGGGGAGCCCAAGGACAGAGTTATGTCTTTCCCCTTCTTGTTCCCACAATGCTGAGGTTGGTGTCATGTTCCCAGGAAGCTGGGGGCTGCTGTGAGTCACGGAACAGAGAAAATGAGACCAAACCAGATTCCCCTCCCTACACGCGTCTCTGGAGAGGTGTACCGTGAACCCCACCTTGGTCTGGTACACCATCTCAGCCTCCGCCTTGCTCTTCAGGGCAATGTCCTCGTACTGAGCTCGGACCTCAGCGATGATGCTGTCCAGGTCCAGGTTGCGGTTGTTGTCCATGGAGAGGACCACAGAGGTGTCGCTTATGTGCGACTGCATCTGAGTAATCTCCTGCAGGGAACAAGAAGGGGTGGGATGCCTACTGTAACCGGGGAAAGGGGACAAAATGGTGGCCTTTCCCAGGGGGATAACCCCCGACCATCCCAAACAGGCACAAGCAGGCATTCTCTAAAGCTGTGTAAGGACAGAGCCAGAGGTTCCAATACCGTGTTGAAAAACTGCCAGGGGGTGTGAAGCAAACTGAGAACATGCAGGTCTGTCCCAAGAGTAAGGAAAGCAAAGGAAAATGCCCGGCTCTCACCCAGCCTTTGAACCACAAAGCCCTCAGCTCACAAGTGTTAGAGGGCTCCCGGGCTCTTAAACTGACCGATAAATAGGTCGTTTACCACCACAAGTCCTTCCTGAATCCATAGCTAGCGGTGAGGACAAGCCTTACCCCCTCGTACAGACACTTGAGGAACTTGATCTCTCCATCCAGGGCGTCCACCTTGGCCTGGAGCTCCACCTTGCTCATGTATGCGGCATCCACATCCTAAGGGGAATCCAGACAACTCCCGCTGCCCAACCTCTCTTATGAACCCCACCCTGTGGATAACTGTGCCAGGAACAGACTCAAGACCCGAGTGGGGGCAGCCCTAAGAGTTTGTCAGATATCGGGGCTTGGCCATTCCTAGAGTCCTGTATGCTGCTGGGCCTAAGCTGGGATGGACTATCCACAGCTGGACTCTCGTCCATTTACACAACTGTGGAAAAACTGGCTCTCGGCAATCAATCACCAGTGTCCACCACGGACAGAGCCGGACTCCGTCTCCGGGATGGTCGGCCTCATTCCTTCCTCTGCTTTTACCACGGTGGGGGACCCAGGCCAGGTACCCTGCTTACCTTCTTAAGCACCACAAATTCATTCTCAGCAGTTGTGCGCTTGTTTATTTCTTCTTCATACCTGCAGGGGAAGCATCAGTGAACAGGGGCTCGGGGTGCCAGTGTCTGTGTGCCTAAGTCTTTATGTTCTCACTGAGAAATACCACAAGATGTCTGAATTGTGGGTCCTCAAGCAGGTGTTTTCAGCTGCCCCAACTCGGTAGTGCCATTTGGCTGAGCCGCCAGTGGGGACCTGGGCCTGGTGGCTGGAGGGTTTGGGTCTAGGGTTCTTCTGATACATGGAAAGTGAGTCAGTTTTTCCTCTTCCTTCTCAGAATCCAAATCACAGGGGCAGGACTCTGCCAGCAGATGCCCGTCACCAAGAACGCCACTCCAACCTGGGAAGGGGGTCCAGGAAGCTACCCCTACCCATATGCATGTCAAGAAAGAACGTGGCTCAGATGTGTGGGACCCAGTGAAATTGAGAGAACCCCAGTGGGAAGCCCATCTGCTGCTCGTGTATGGGGTTTCCTTGGAACTTAGAGCACCCTGGGTGAGCTAAGGAGCTGGAGTTCTGTGTTGAACACACACAGGCGCTCTCTAGGAGGGCTTAGGAAGCAACACACGAAGGAGAAAACACCGCCTGCAAGGGCATCCCTGGCACTGCCCAGCAGGCTGAGTATCCAGGTCCAGTCTGCTTGCCATGACCATGAAGGCTCTGCTCTTGCCGGGTGAGTGCAAATGGTTTGTTCTATCCAAGTTCTGTCGCCCTGAAGTCACAGGCAAAAGTCCCAGCACCTACTTAGGAAGCCTCACCCCAGGAATCAGCTAGCCCACAGTGCCGGACTCACCTCTTCTTGCAGTCCTCCACGGCATCCCGCATGCCCCTCAGCTCGGAGTCCAGCCTCACCCTGTCCCCAGATAGCGAATCCAGCTGCTTTTGCAGGCTGCTGATGTGGGCCTCGTAAACAGGCTCCAGGTTCCTCCTGCAGTTGCTCAGGTCCAGCTGCTGCAGCAGCTCCCACTTGGTCTGCAGCACCTGGTTCTGCTGCTCCAGGAAGCGCACCTGAATGCAAAGAAAAGCCACATGAGCCCACTCCACAGCCTACAGGGTCAGGGGGTGGGAAACTTCCTTCCCAAGAGGAAAGGGTGGGTTTTGATCTGCTGTGTGACGTTGGCAGGTAAGTTCTGAGGGGGAAAAAGCCACCCAGGTAGCTCCCTTTAGGAATCCTTAGTCTAACAGCCAGAAGGCAGCCCTGGAGGTCAGGAGGGGCCCAAGGTGAGAATGTGAGTTTCCTTCCAACCCATCACAATTTTGGCCTAAAACTGCTGGGTCAATATTGACCAACTGTAGAAAGCTACTCTGAGGCAAGCTCTCCCATGTAAATTTGCCTGCTAACTTCCCACTCCTGTGGCCTGGTAGTCTAGTCTATGTTTGGCCTTCTCCCTCCCTCCACACTCATGGCCTCCTCCAGCCTACCCAGAAGTCCTATACTCAACTGTACCAGGACCTTGAGCTCTCTGTGGTTTTTACGCCAGGAGTTTCCATTGCTAATTGTTCACCTGCCACTTACTCCTAGGTACTCAGACTTCAGTGTGCATCCGTATTCCCAGCGGGCTCCTGAGAATACAGACCGCTCAGAGCCCTGGCATTCTGCACCTCCCAAGGCCACTGCTGGCCTCTCCTCTGCCTTTTCTGGTTCTTCCCCACTCACCCACTTCTCTACCAAGAGGCCACTGCCCTGGCTCCTAGACAGCTCTTCCAAACGTAAAGACCTCGTACAAGCTCTTTAGGTCCGCCTCTCAGTTCTGGTGTCCTGGGTATTGTCTGTTCCTCTCTGCTCTGCCCTGTGATGTGCCTGTGTCCCGGGAAGGGGTAGCATCACCTGACAGGGGTCCGTGAGGGCAGTGGAGGTGGATGAAGAAAGGAGATACTTAGCTATCAGCAGGCTCCCACCTTGTCGATGAAGGAGGCGAACTTGTTGTTCAGAGCCTTGATCTGCTCCCGCTCTTGGGCGCGCACCTTCTGGATCTCCGGGTCCAGCTCCACGTTGAGTGGGGCCAGAAGGCTTTTATTGACTGTGACCTGGTGGATGCCTCCAGGCAGGCACAGGGATGGATTTGAAGGCCCCAGAGCCCCACCGCCAAACATGCTGCCTGCAAAGCCGCTGGCCCGATTCCGGCCAAACCCATATCCCCCGGTGCGCCCGCTGCCACTAGCCACGTTGAAGGAGATGCTCCTGGGACTCCTCAGGCTGTAGAGGCTCCGACTGCTGAAGCCTCCACCGAGCCCTTTGCCCCCTGCCCGGTAGGAGGATGCGCTGCCTCCTGATAGCACAGCCGAGCAGCCGCTGAAGCCCCTGTTGGCAGCTCCAGACTTGCAGGTGAATTGGCGATTCATCGTGAAGAAGCCACGGACAGGGAATGAGAGGCACACCTTCACCAAGGGTCTGACTGTTCACCAAGCTTGTGATCTTGGCCTTCCCCTTTATAGAGCTCAAGAGAACAATTGGTCTAATTGTTGGGTTTAATTTGCCTGGAAGGAAGAAATCATTTTCTCCTATCAAAATCATAGACATAGGGCGACTTGAAAACCCCCAAAGTGCTGGGCTTGCAAGTCCTCTGTGTGTAATTGAGTCTTATCTTATTAGCATGGGGTAATTAGTTAGGCCATGATATCCCCAGAAAGATCTTGGCTAGGAAGCTCGTCATGGTCCCAGCTGTCCTTCTCCAGGGGTTTGGGATTGTAGGAGTGCTGAAGGAGACTTCTAATTGACAGTGTCATCGCTGAGAAATCTCCTACCTGTGCCAGCATCAGATCATCCACCTCAGAGACCCTGGCTAAGCTGCTTTCATGTGGTTAGGAAGTCCCAAGGCCTGATTTCCCAAGGCTGCTGGAAACATTTCTCATGTCTGATTCGCCAGGGACACGAGACGGGAATCCAAATCCAGGCTCCACCCTCCAGTGGTGAAGCTCCTGTGTGCCTTCAGGTAGGTCCCATGATTCCCTGTGCCAGTCAGGTGCCAATCTACCTTCACCTGCACGCAAGGTCTTTTACCCTCAGTCCTACAACGATTGGTACCGGTGCCCATCTTCCCAGCTCCATAAAAAAGACCACTTGGGAAGCCTGAAAGGAAGCGGGGTATGGAATTCATTCTCCACCTTCGAAGAGCATCCGGTGGCTCAGAGCCCCAGCAGAGCTGAAGAACTAACTATTGGTCTAGATCTCTGAGGAAGATTAAAATGTCAAGATCCTCAGGGATCCTGGGAAATGTGTCTCTCTGGGGAATCTTCTCTTGCTTCATTCTGAGTGCAGAATGTCCTGTTGCCGTGGCCACAGCTGTCTGATATGCGCCTGCTCACCCTTCTCGCTGTCTCCGTGACCGTGCCTGTGGCTGCAAGCAAGCAGGAACAAAGGAGCCGGGAAGAGGTTATCCCGGTGATAACTTAAGAATTGACTGACGGTGAGTTTCTGGGACTCCTTAGCTAACCTCCTGGTAGAAATGGTTAAGTTCACTCCTCCTACGTGGACTATTCTACATCCCCATCTCTACTGCTCCCGTACACTGCTTCCCTTTCCCCTCTCCCCTGCAGGGGTAGACAAAGATGCATCTACATGGGCAAAACCTAGTGTTCGAGACACAGCCACCCACTCTACTTCACTGCCTTCTCATTTGTGCCCAGTCCAAATCTACACTGCCATGCTAATTCATATCTCCTCCTCCCTGGAGAGGATCACATGATAAAGATCAGACTGGTGGAAACAGAGCATCCCACTGGGGCTAGCATAAAACACAGCCTTTGTGACCCTCATCTACAGAGAGCCTCAGGGCAAGCTTGGCTCCAAGGAATATCACTGGGAAGGAGCCGTGTAAGAAGTCACTGGCACATTTTCACAAAGGAGTATTACTGCACTGTTGAAACAAAATGGCATCATGAAGTTTGCAGGTAAACGGATGGAACTAGAAAAAAAAAATCATCCTAATCGAGGTAATCTAGACCCAGAAACACAAGCATGGTGCGTACTTACTGATAAGTGGATATTGACTGCTTAGTAAAGGATAATCATGCTACCATCTGCAGGCCCACAGAGGCTAAGGAACAAGGAGGGCTCAAGGGAGGATGCATGGATCTCCCTGGAAAGGGAAATCGAATAGATTTTGGGGGTAGACTAAGGGCAATGAAGATGGAAACAGAAGGGTTTCGGGGGGAGGTATGGAAGGAAAGAACACTGGGAGAGGTGACTAGAATTGGGGGGCTTTTGGGGAGCAACATGGGAAGCTAATACAGTGGAAACTCCCTGGAACCTATGAGGGTGAGCCTAGTGAGGACTCCTAGTCATGCGACATACAGAGCCTGAATCACCCCTCTTCTATAACCAGCAAGGTTTCCAGTAGTGGAACTAAGACACCAGCCCAGTCACAAAACCTTCAACCTACATCCTTTCCTGCCCTCAGGATGTGTTGGGGCAATGGTGGTGCAGAACTTGAGGGAGTGACCAACCACTGACTGGTCCAACTCGAGGCCCACACTAGGAGAGGGAGCCCATGCCTGACACTGCCTGGATATCCAGGAACCAGAGGCTGGATATCCCAGAGGCCTAGGACAGAACCAAACAGCACTGACAAAAAAAAATGTCAGTGAAATGGTTCCTAATGATATTCAACTATACTTATAGTTCAGTGCCTAGCCCAGTTGTCATCAGAGGCTTCCTCTAGCAACTGATGGAAACAGACGCAGGAACCCACTGCCAAGCATTACACAGAGCTCCAGTGACCCAGCAGAAGAGGGGAGGAAGAATTGTAGGAGCCAGGGGGTCAAGGACACCACTATAACACAACCTACAGACTCAACTAAGCAGGACTCATGGAGACTCAGAGACTGAGATGTTTTGTTTTGTTTGTTTTGTTTTGTTTTGTTTGTTTTACAATGTCTTGGTGTGGTTCCATAAAACAGGTTGGAAGGTGTTAATCTTCTGTCTTCTGGAAGAGTCTGTATAGAATTGGTGCCATTTTGTCTTAATCCTCTATATCCCTCAGTGCCTGTGTGCGAAGCCAGCTCAGCTATGAAACCTTCCCAGTCCCCACAATACTGTCTAATAAGAGCAGTAAGGAGCACACAGCCCTGCTGCATACAGTGAAGCAGACAGTTCTCACTTCCACTGTGTTTATCTTTCTAACAGCCCTGTAAAGAGATGCTATCTTATTGTTTTATAAATGTGTAAACCCGGGCTCTGAAATGTTAAGTTGTTAAAATGTCTCACATTCCTTCATCTAATCTCTTACTATATTTTTACTAAGTGCTGATTGAGTTTCAAAGAACCAGAAAGTGAGCCCGCCCCAGAGCCTCCAGAGTGCAGTTCTCAAACCACAGCCTCAGGTGCACCTCGAGCTTGTTAATCCTGTGCACTTTCAGGATCCTGCCAGCTCCTCTGGGAGCTTCGAGTATGAGTGTGTGTTTTAAACAAGCTTCCAAATTACTTTAATATACAGAGCAGGTCCCAATGTACCCACCTCACTAACTGCATCCCACTTTGAGTAAGTGCAGCCATCCCTACCTAAACGGTGAACTTCCTGCTGGAGCTCAGTCTTCATCTCTGAGCGTCCAAACAAGCCCCTCGCCTCCATCATGGTGTGAGACATTTAGCTAAGTAGAATGAGAAGAGCTTGGAGAATCCCATGCTCACACCCATGTTCACACTCATGCTCACACCCATGTTCGCACTCATGCTCACACCCATGTTCATATGCTCACACCTTTGCTCACGCTCATACTTACATTCATGTTCACACCCATGCTCACACCCATGCTCACACCCATGTTCACACTCATGCTCACACCCATACTCACACCCATGTTCGCACTCATGCTCACACCCATACTCACACCCATGCTCATACTCATGCTCACCATGTTAATGCCCATACTCATACTCATGCTCATGCTCACACTCACCCTCACACCCATGCTCACACTCATGCTTACACCCATGTTCATGCCCAAAATCACATCCATGCTTGTACCCACACCCATGCTCACACCCATACTTACATTCATGCTCACACTCATGCTCATACCCTTGCTCAGACTCGTGCTCACATCCATCACCCACACTCACACCCATGCTCACCCTCATGCCCAGACAGCTCTTCAGCCTCCTCACTGATTGTGGGTCCTAAACCATGATCTCTGGGGAAATGGAGGATGCATAGACTATTTTCTTGCATTCAGAGCTTCCAATATGACCCCCAAAAATGATTCAGAACTACAGTTTGGGAGAAAAAGCAATTCTCCCAATGTCTCACAAGTGTACCTTATTCCCAGTGTGAGGCTTTCCCCATTTCACAGCTTAGTGTTCAACCTTAGTGGGCCTCTAGAGGGGTCTGGCAGGAAGAAGAGTTTGTGAGTGAAAAAAAAGCAAGGTGCCTGGTGTGCTGACACATGGCTGCTCACCTGTACAAACAAGAGCAAATTTTTCTGAAGATCCCATTCAGGTATTCTGGTTCAGCTTGGCCAGGAAGAGAACACTCATAGGGACATAAATCTGTCCTGTGCTGGGCTGAGTATATTCTGCTCTAAAAACTCAGCTGCAACAAATTTGGTAGCCATCCAGGGCTCAGCTAGTTTGCACTGAGCAAAGATGGGGAGGGGACTCTGTGGGAACTGCTTCCCAGGAAGAGCACTTCTGCCTAGAAAGAAATTTTCTATAAACTTCCCAGCTTGCCACCCAGCAAAGCCATGGCCCCCAATCTGTCAAATCCTTTCTGAAAATGTTACACCAACCCTGTCTCCAGGAATCCCCTGCCCTCTCCCAACACAGGAAAACCTCCTGAGCTCCCCAGACACCCCTTCCTCGAGGGTTCATGCCTCCTTCAGGAGCCCTGCTTCTATCATTCCAAAATGTCCTTTCTCTGTGGGCCCCATTTTCTACAAAAGCTTGACATCCAATAGACATTACACAAGATCAATTGCAAATGAAGTTTATTATGCAGAGACCCAGACCCCAGCACTCAGAAAGCAGAGTCCATTCAAGAGGCTATGTACAAAAAAGCATAGTTCCCTAGACCACTGTTGGGGGGTGGAATAGGGAGGCTACCCTGGGGTCCTCAGTACACCACTATCAGGGAGGGACTGCCAGGCGGACAATGCGAGAGACCAGGAATGGGACGCGGTTGAAGACACACTTGGACAATGCAGATTCTTGCCCAGAACACAGTGAGTATCTCTGACTCTAACTGTTAGGCGAGATCTTTTACCACCCCCTCTCGAAAAGAAAAAGAAAATGACATCATTGGTGGATTACAGATATTGGGGTTGATCTGAGTTAGAGACACAGCTGACATTCTGGAAATCAAAGAGTAGAGAGAGGACCCATTTCTATCTAAAGGAGAAGGTCACGCCGGAGCCGCAACCTTCCCCTGACCCAGAACCACCCCTTTCAGAGCCGGACACTGCCCCTCCAGAGCTGGAGCCTCCTCTAGAGCCTCCTCCAGAGCTGTATCCTCCTCCTCCAGATCCTCCCCTGGAGCCTCCTCCAGATCCTCCCCTGGAGCCTCCTCCAGAGCTGGAGTCACCTCTAGAGCCCCCTCCAGAGCTGTATCCTCCCCCTCCAGAGCTGGAGCCTCCTCTAGAACCTCCTCCAGTGCTGTATCCTCCTCCTCCAGATCCTCCCCTGGAGCCTCCTCCAGAACTGTATCCGCCCCCTCCAGATCCTGATCCAGATCCTCTGACACCAGAGCTTCTGCCTCCAGAGCCATAGGTGCTTCCTCCTCCTCTTCCGCCGTAAGACCCTCTTCCTCCTGAACTTTGACCTCCGGAGCCAAAGCCAGCCTTAGATGCCACAGATGAGGAGATGGTGCTGCTTGTCACGGCTGTAGGAGAGAAGGCATTAACCCAGAGGTTCTGACCACCTTTTCCCTCCTCTACCCCCAAAGGCAGGTGAATACCCCACTACGTACAGACAGACACATTGTCGCTGAAGTCTCCAGACATCCTGTCAGAGAGAGGAAGGAAAGGATTTGTGAGTGGGCATCTGGATTCTGCACGGATCGACAAGCCTTGCGACGTCTACCTACTAACGACCTTCAGTTTGGCTACTTGGGTCAGCCACACCTTCTATGCTAAGTGATGACAGAGGTGGCGACAGACCCCGCACTTGTCTACAGCCTGACTCTCAGTCCATGCTGAGGTCTTACTCCAGTCAAAACGCACACTTGCACTGTAGACCCGGAGTGGCTGAAAAGCCAAGTCACTTCCAACTGCCTATCCCAGTTTGTACTTACAGCTCAGAGAATCTGCTATCTGGAGTCCATGCCACACCCAACATTTCAAAACAAGGCCACACCGTGAACATTCAGCAGAAAGAACTGCTGTCAAGCTGCCTACTTTTCCTGGGCTCCCTGCCTCCCGTTTCCACTGAAGCCTTGGCTGTTCCAACCCACATTACAATGTCTGCCAGCTCCTTCATGCTCACAGGAGACATTGCCTCTCAGACAAACATGTAGCAGTCACTTGGAAAAGGCAGCTTCCTTTGTCATGCTGGCTGCCGACACCCAGGGCTGCTGATACCAAGGGTGTTTCCCTTTCCAACAGCTCCAGCCACCTTAAGTCCCTAAGGATGCTGGTGACAATATAGGCAAAGGACTCTCCTTAAAGCAGTCAAATGATTCTGTTTGTCATTATAGAAGCTTTAAAAGAACAAAGCTTGTTCCTCCAACACGTTTGATGCCACGTTGCCCATTCCAGATCATACCATGGTGGGGAGGGGAGCTAGTCACCCTACAGACTTAGGGACAAACACTTCAGCCTGTCTACCCATGTTCACGTCGTTTTGTGTCTCTTTAAAAGACCAGGATGTTTAAATGTCTGGTGCAGGCCCTGCTTATCACTCTGTACCGCTTAGAGAGCAATGCCGTTGCTCTCATCGTGAAAGTGTGCTTAGGGAAGCCTGTTGACGCCCTTCTCGATAGTCTGAGGCCCTGCCTTGGGAGTTTAGACCCTGATACCCTCCCCAGCAGTGCCCCTCACCTGCACTCCTCCCCCTCCAGTAGCTTGCGGTAGGTGGCGATCTCCACATCCAGGGCCAGCTTGACGTTCATGAGCTCCTGGTAGTCCCGCAGCAGCCGAGCCAGGTTCTCTCGGCCCTGCTGCAGGGCCTCCTCCAGGTCAGTGAGCTTGCCCCTGGCATCTTTGATGGCGTGCTCCCCACGCTGCTCTGCATCTGCAATGGAGTCTTGCACACCCTTACACTGTGAGAACAGAAGAGAAGGCTCCGTTTGTACAGAGTGGGGTCAGGCTACCAGAGGGCCCTTGACCCTCCCAACACAGGTAGTTCTGCTGCCCATTGAGCAATCAGCTCCCTGTGTCCCTGGCAATCAGCTCCAAGGACCAGGTCCAGCTTGCACCAGCCCGTTCGCCACCCTTCTGTGAACACAGTCGTCACAGCTGGTGTCTAGGGGAGGCACCAAGCAGGAGCAGGAAGCTATGTCTACCATCACCACAAGCCCAACCAAACCAGATTTTGCTTTGTTTGCCGTTGCTCCCTTTAAGTCAAACGATTCTTTCCCTTTGCTGATGTTCACTTCAGAATATTTCTTGAACTATTCTAAAAGTCTAAAAGCATTGGTCTGGAGGAAATTTGGATTGGCGTGAACTAGATTAGAACTTCTCAGAGGGACAGGGAGAGAGACAGAGAGACAGAGAGACAGAGACAAACAGACAGACAGAGACAGAGACAGAGAGACAGACAGACAGAGACAGAGAGAGACAGAGGGAGACAGACAGAGAGAGACAGAGACAGCGACAGAGAGACAGTGACACAAAGAGAGAGAGAGAGAGAGAGAGAGAGAGAGAGAGAGAAGTCCCACCTGCTTCTTCACATGTGATATCTCCCCTTGCAGCCTCTGGATTGTTCGGTTCAACTCGCTGATCTCCATCTTGATCTCTTTCAAGCTGTCCCCATGTTTCACAGCGGTGACCTGGAGTTCTTCATACTGATGAGGGAAAAGGGAGATGGTTCACAGGGAAGTCTAACTGAGGAAGGCCTAGCCTGAGCTAAAGAAGGCTGGTGACAGGCAAGGCATGGTGAACCAACCTGTGACATCTGTATTCACAGCTGATGAGAACCCATCTCACATGGCCCAAAGGATCTAGTGCTACTCTCTGTGCCGCTCAGCTTCCATTAGACGGACACTCCGGTACCCTTCCTGGATGTGACCCAGTTAGGGAAGCTCAGCTGCTGCTCCCTGTGTCCCCCTGACTTGCCTTGCTGTGGTACAGCTCCTCCGACTCAGCCTTGCTCTTGTGGGCGATGATCTCGTATTGGCTCTGAACTTCAGCAATGATGCTGTCCAGGTCAAGGTTCCGGTTGTTGTCCATGGACAGGATGACATTGGTGTCGGTGACATTCTGCTGTAGCTGGGACAGTTCCTACAACACACAGACTGATTGACCATCATGCTCTGCCCCCCTCACCCTCCCTGGCCACAGAGAGCAAAAGGCCCCCTTTCCCTGGCATTGAGGAAATGAGGAGTCTCAGGCTAAGCCCTGTGTGTGAAAAGTGGTGTCACCACAGGACTATCGTCAGGATGGCAATGGTGACAGAAAGGTGTTTATGAACATTCTAGTAAAACACCTTCGACACCATGCCAATAGATTCCAGAAAGAATCTGGTCCATGGCAGATGCCTCAAAGTTTCCTTCCTATCTCAGAAGTGGGCTGGGAAGGGAGCAGGAGACATAAGGCATTTTAACTTCAGGAATGCAGTGAACACAGGGAAGCCCTCTTCCAAATGGATCGGGGCACCGGGGGCTGGAGGAAAGAGAAGTTGATCTGGTATTTCCAAACCTCATTCAACATCAGAAGAAGAAATTTCTCTCCCCCTAGCCCTGCACTAGAGAAGCACCTTGGAGGACTGCAGTGGTTTTATTGTGTTGAAACCAGCAGACTTCTCAACATTGGAAAGGATATTTTTAGTAGGAAGTAAGGGTCTGTTGGGGACAGCATCCTTTACCGTGTCGTAGAGTGTTCTCAGGAAATCGACTTCCTGTGTCAGTATCTCCATCTTGGCCTGCAGCTCTGTCTTGTCCATGTAGCAACTGTCCACGTCCTGAGAAGAAGGATCCGACCCACCATGAATAGCCGCCTGAGTGGATCCCAGCTTCTATCTGATGCCTCCACCCACTGCGTGGTGGTTAACTACCCTCTGATATCCCAGCACTTCCAGATAAACTGTATCTCCACTGAGTCTCATTTAGCATATGCATCTCCTTGGGGGAATTCATGCCCAGATCTACCATTCACACACTCCAGCATCGTCAGAGCTTACATGGACAGAACATGACCAATGAGTCTCCCTCCTGCCTTGAAGACATGCTGAGCTCCCCTAATAAGTGATATGGTTTCTGTGCCTTTCCACCATATTCACACCTCCCATCCTACCTGCCCATCCAGACTCTCCTGAACTTACACGGATGGTTCTCTAAAACCCCTGTGGGACCTAAGCTAACACTTTGTGACTTTCTAGCTCAATCCTTGATGAGCTTAAATCATTCATAAGCAGGCGTTATAAAGAGCCCCATTCCTCCTGTGCTTTTGAGAAGAATAAAGTGCCTTCTTTTCTTTTCTTTTGGCATTTTTTCCCTGACAGTCTTTAAGTAGATCATTGATGAGGGGGTGATCTCCCAAACACAGCAAGCAACTTGGAACGTCGCCTGTGGAAGTTAGAACTCAGAGGCCCTAGTTCTTCTCAAGAGAACCAGCTCCTGACATGCCCCTAACCTAACTCTGGCTGTGTGCCTCACAGTGATTTCCTAGTGGCTCCCTCTCTTGACACAGTGAAGCAGTCCTATTTCCACGGGCCCAGGGTAGTCTCTCGCTCACCTTTTTGATGGTCACGAAATCATTCTCCGCAGACGTGCGCTTGTTGATCTCGTCCTCGTACCTGTTGAGCCCCCAAAAGACAACTGCAGTTAGGATAGTCCTTCCCCCCCCCCTTTTCTACTGGAAAAATTAAATTCTCTTTAAATGCCCAGATTGAAAATATGAAAATCCGAAATGAAGGCACTTTTCTATTCATTAACTCAAGCATGTCTGAGCACCAGATCCCTGCCTCCTTGGCACCTCAAAAAAGGTGCCCCTACCATACCACCTTTGTGTACCAGCCCAGGCACTACTGAGAGATAAGAGAGTGGGGAAAAAAATCCATCTCCACTTGAGGTCTCCTCTGTCACCTACTTCTTCTTAAAGTCTTCCACGAGATCCTGCATGTTGTTCAGCTCTGAATCCTGTGAGTTCCTTTCCGCAGTTAGCCTGTCCACCTGCTTCTTGAGTATGCCAATGTAGGCCTGGAAGACGGGGTCCAGGTTGGTGGTACGGGTGCCTACATCCAGCTGCTGCAGCAGCTCCCATTTGGTGTGCAACACCTGGTTCTGCTGCTCCAGGAATCGCACCTACAGCAGCCAGAGGAAGAATACAGGAGGTGGGGGTCACCTTTCACACCCATGAGCCACTCTTACTCCAAGAACCTTTGGTGCCACTCTGGTGGATGTAGAAGTCACAAGACTTCACCCTCACTATCCAAGGGGGGACTGGGAAACACCGGGCAGAGCTTCTGAGCTCCCCAACATCACACATGGAAGTTCTGTAGACTTCTAACGAGGCCTCTGTTCCTCTCCATGCTGAACTCTCCTGGTTCATGCTCACTGCTTTACACCCAGCTCCTCCCCAGACTCCAGGCATTCTCCTCCTCTGTTCTAACACCCTTCCAAAGCCCTATAAATTCTGGACAAAGAAAAGAAAGTAGGCACCTGCTGTCCCAGCAGCAGACTGAAGCAAATAAGAGAATCCTGGGGACAGGCAGGGCTCCTCCTCTGAGTTTTAAGAGCCTTGTAAAATCCTGTCCAATTCTGAGGCAGAGGAACCAATTCAGCAACACCCCTAAGTGGCACCCATAAAAAGTTTATGGGTCGCCAAAATGAGCTGGTTCTTTGGAAGGCTGGAATTTTATTCAACCCCAAACACATTCCAAGTATAGATCCCTGGGGTTTATCAGCCTAATTAACAGGAGTAACAAAAACTATCCTTTCTCAATATTATTTTCCAATCCTGCCGTCACCTGGCCTGACCTGCTCTGTCATTACTTGCCTATTTTGGCTTTTCTATGAGATCAGAAATCTCTATAAATAGCATTTATTTGGACTGAAAAATAGAATAGAAAGAAACTGTTGAAGAATATGTAGTCCACAAGACCAGCATCTCTCCTATTTGGAATTTGCAAAGTCCCTTGGCTACGGTGGCCTCATCAATGACTCTTGAGGGAGAGAATCTATCCTTTTCTTTTCAGCCAGCGCAGCAATTGCAGGATCCCAGCATCTCATCACCGAAGATGCGGCCGCTCCCACTCACCGTGTCAATGAAAGAGGCAAATTTGTTGTTGAGGGTTTTGATCTGCTCCCGTTCCTGAGACTTCACGTTCTGAATCTCTGGGTCCACTTTAACATCAAGAGGCTGCAAGAGGCTCTGATTGACAGACACTTCATGGATGCCTCCACCAGGGAATCCTCCAGGGCCCCCAAAACCTCCAGGGCCACCTCCAAAGCGTCCTCCGCCAAATCCACCGCCTCCGAAGCCGCTGCCACCTCCAAAGCCGCTGCCACCTCCAAAGCCGCTGCCGCCTCCGAAACCGCTACCACCTCCAAATCCTCGGCCTCCTCCAAAGCCAGAGCCACCTCCGAAGCCACCGCTGCCTCCAAAGCCGCTGCCGCCTCCGAAGCCACCGTAGCTTCTGCCACCAAATCCACCACCGTAGCCAGCCACGCTACTAGAGATGCTCTTGTACCCTCCAAGGCCAACAAGACTCTGACTGCCAAAGCCACCTCCACCAGAGCCTCCTCTGCCACCACCGTGGCGGCTCAGGCAGGAGAAGCCGGAAGTCGATCTCCGGCTCCCTCCAGAGACCACAGCTGAGCCACTACTGAAGCCCCTGAATCCACCGCCTCCTCCTCCGCCTCCTCCTCTCCGGGACTTGCAGGAGATCTGGCAACTCATGATGGTTTTGCTCAGCAAGACAAGTGACCGTTCCTGAGCAGATCCAAGGCTGGAGACTAAACTGTGCTGTAGGAGACTCACAGGGTCCCTTATATACCTGCCGACTAGGTGTTGGTGAGCTTGGGCGTGGGCCCACTTATGCATGGGTTTGGTTCGCCTGGAAGCTATTCTTGGTGAGTGATTATCAACCTAATGGCCATTAAAACATCTACTAATCAGCTCCGATCCAGAACCTGCTTTGATTTGCGGACGGCTCCGGTTTATCTGTGCATCTGTCATGCAATTTGATTTCTGTAAAATCATCAGAAGAGGAGATTAGTATTTCGGTTTCCCAACTTGGAAAAGAAATGTCCTGAAGGTTGTGCTGCTCCCTGTTGTGGACCGACCCATGGGAAGCTGGCCACCGCCCAGGCCTGTGTGGGCTTCCTTCCCATCTTAGCTTGCCAGGGAGGGAGGTCCAGCATGAGACTCAGAGAGCACGCACTCCAGATTTCCAGCTCTCCTGCCTCCGTGTGGCCCGGGGGGGGGGGGGGGCGCACGACAATGGTGGAGAGAGCAGCCTGTGCTTATGGAGAGAAGCTGGGCTCCGATACTGTAAAGCTGCAGCCACTTTATCAAAGCATCTCAGCCCCTTTCTTCCCAGGCCGCAGCAAGCATACAGATAGCCAACCTCTGGGGAGGGGATCATATTGGGTCCTGTCACCAGGAACTTTTATGACCTTCAACTCCGTTGGGGGGCAAAGAACAAAAGAGAGTTCTGTCCTTAAGTCTATATGACTTGGGATGCATGTGAACGTGTTGCTTTGAGATCCAAGTGTGGACCAACTCTGTTGCTCAGAAACCATGCGCTGCCTTGTGATTCTGAAGGTGTTAAGAATGCAGGTTCTTCACTGACTTTCAAAGGTGGGTGAGCTTGGGAAAACCCAGATGGTTTATCCAAAGTTGCCAGCCACACAGAACACTCGCCAACAGCAAATTCAGACACGGTTTCTCCTGTCCGGATGGTCATGCATCTAAGACAGACACTGTGGAGAAATAGAAGGAACTCAAAGTCAGAGACTCTGGATTTAAAATCTCAATGTTGCCATCGTTCTGGCTGTGTGACCTTGAATGAAACTTTGAGTGACTGTTTGCCTTAGTTGTAGGGTAGAAAATTGGTTTGTAATGTCTTGATAACCATGCTATCGTAAACGTTAAGTGATGTTATTTTGAGTGAGACAAAGATATTTTCCTTTCCTTCCAACCTCAGGGTGCTCATCTCTCTTCTGATGGCCTAGGCCACGCTTTCATTGTGATTGAGAGAAACGGCATTGGATAACTCATGTCGTTCTGTGAGCCTCGGTTGCTCAGTTCCCTCACCTACACAAAGTAAGGGGAGGATAAAGACAGGAAGGATGAGAAGAGGAGGGATAGGAAGAAGGATAAGGAAGAGGAGAGGAGGAAGAGGGAGGAGAGGAGGAAAAGGGAGGAGGAGAGGAAGAGGAAGAAGGGTAAGGAAGAGGAGAGGAGGAGAGGAGAAAGAGGAGGAGGAGAAGAAGAAGAAGAAGAAGAAGAAGAAGAAGAAGAAGAAGAAGAAGAAGAAGAAGAAGAAGAAGAAGAAGAAGAGGAGGAGGAGGAGGAGGAGGAGGAAGAGGAGGAGGAGGAAGAGGAAGAGGAAGAGGAAGAGGAAGAGGAAGAAGAAGAAATTCACAGGTACAAGACACAGTTGCTAGGTAATGTCTGAAACCCAATAGATTTTATTCACCTTCTGGTTCTCCCCCTTCTCCCCCTGTATGGTAACTATACAGCAGGGGTGAGAACAGAGATAAGAAGTGGGGAGGTGTTGAGCTATTTCATTTGCAGTAGAAGAATGCTGAACAAAGCAATCCAAGAGTCTCTTTTTTTTTCCAATCCAGCTTATATAATTACAATCATGCAAGTATACTATAAATCTAAACGCTTTGGAGACTCAATCCAAAGCCAAATGTGTCATTATCTATGGATATCTAAGCAACGCCCTAATTGTCCATTACTCCACTCTGACTCTGCCCGGGCCGTGCCAGCTTCAGAGGGGTCTGAAGTGAAGGAGCGACCATTTAGTGAGCATTTGCTACAACATAGTTTTGTGCCCATCCTGTGGTCGACATGAACATTTTAACTTTGCTCTTGCCAGTCCTGCAGCTCTCTCAGCTGAGCACCTGAGTCTCTGGTATGTGAAAACCAGGTTGAAGGAAATTCCTCCTACCCCTCCTCCTCCTCCTCCTCCTCCTCCTCCTCCTCTTCCTCCTCCTCCTCTTCTTCTTCTTCTTCTTCCTCCTCTTCTTCCTCCTCCTCCTCTTCCTCCTCCTCTTCCCCCTCTCCTCTTCCTCTTCCTTACCCTTCTTCCTCTTCCTCCTGCCCTACTGAAGTGTGGCAGTTAGAACCATTGAAACTTGGATATTACCTAAGGTTTTATTTCTGTGTGGGTTTTTAAATTTCACATTGAAAAAAAACAACTTTAATGCTCTTTTTAAAATAAGATGTTTTGCATTTTTTGAGGTGGTGGATCTTGGTCTGGTTTTGGTTTTGATATTTGTGTTCATGGCAACCATCGTCCCCTATGTCACTATGCCATAAGGACATTAGCCTACTGGTGGAAAGGCCAGCTTTTGTCCCTCTGAACAAGCAGGAATCCTGTGGAATGAACCCCTTCCTGTACACCCTAGTTCCTTTTTTCAATAAGCTGCCAGCAAGCCCAAGTTCCTAATGCTTCTCATGGGTTTGCAGAAGGCTATCTGTGGGCCAGTGGGCCCACGTTGAGCCCTCGGTGGTAAGTGGAGGAGAAGTCGGTTCTTTAGCCCACAGAAAACGAAGTCTAAGCCAGTGTGACAGCAAAAAGAAGTCTCACACCCCAAACCCCCTTAGCAGCATGTCCCTGCTCCTGACAGCCTCCCTGCACAGCCTTCCTTCTGTTATAATGAACTTGTCCCTAGACTTCTTTAGGGCAGAGCCGAGATCACCTTTACCAGAAACCTCCATCTCCAGAGTATTCACCCCAGACATACGCCTGTAGTCAAAACTCATTTCTAGAGTGCAGGCTGACCCTGGTGCAGGACTACAGTGGTGACCCTGCCTGAGCTTTCAAAACCTCTCCTGGGGTCCCTGAAGATCCTGCTGTAGGAGTGGTCATGGGTTTCTATGTCACTCTAGCAGGATCCCTTCTTCATACCTTCAAACAAGCTCAACTCACTTTCTTGAAGTCTGTGCATTAGCTGAGCAGAGTGCCCAGACTTTCAAGATAGAGATAAGTGTTTGGGTTTTTAAAATATAACTCAACACCACAGCCCTCCTCCCCCTCCTGCTCCTCCTCCCCCCCTTCCCCATTCCCCTTCCATTCCCTCTCCTCTCCTTCCCCCTCCCCCTCCTCCTCCTCCAGCCCCCCCCCCCCCCCCGTGTGCTGAAAGTGACAAAAATCCAGAGTGGTGCCAGTCATGTCCCAAGGTCAGCATGTCTGGGCTGCCTGCAGCTTATTTAGGCTTCAATTGGAGCACCGACATGCTGCTCCAAAGAGCATCATCGCAGAGCCAGTGGCTCCAAGGAAAGGTGGGACAGAGCCTGGCAGACTCCCAGCTGGAGCCACTTGCTCAATGTCTCCCTCCAGGGCCTTTCTTTGTAAACGATTATTCTAAAACTGCTTACCCAGTCCAAGTCCAGCCCCTGACCCAGTTCCCCATCCCAACTCCAGCCTCCCCATCCTGTCTTACCCAACCTGTTTCTTTTCAGTGGTTTGGGCTTTTGTTTGGTTTCTGTTTGCCCCCCTTTTCTGAAGTAAAAACATACGTGGCTGCTGACTTTAAAGGGTCCTGACCAAACCGGCTGTCACTGAAAAGGTTCGCTGGCAGTTCCCCTAAGCCTGGCTTGCTCTGCAGCTCTGTGACTCTGTGAGACAGTCCCAGAACGAGGACATCCCAGGACACACAGCCAGCCAGGCTTCTGGAAAAAGCAGGATGTGCAAGCTTCAGAAGTAGAGGGACAATGAGGACAGGGACAGGCCCAGCAGCCAGCATTTGACGCGCATTTGTGAAATGAGATAATTAGTGAAAAACAAACCAAGTAGTCAATGAAGAAAGGCCTAGATGGCTTGCTAGGCTCTATGAATGAATGAATGAAGAATGAATGAATGAATGAATGACAGACATCACTTCATTTCTCCTTGCTACAGACATACGCAACATATGTAACTTAATTTTAGTGTGTGTGTGTGTGTGTGTGTGTGTGTGTGTGTGTGTGTGTGTGTGTGTGTGTGCAGTCCCATAACCCAAGCTAGCATGGAACTCAGATATCCCTCTGCTCTAGGCTAGCAAGTGTGAGAATTACAGACATATACTGCCGTGCCTGGCTTTCTGGCCCAGAAGACTGCAAGTTCTGCACTGTGAATTTGTCCTCTTACGTGGTGGACCTACAGTTCCATTAACTCAGCTTCTTCTGTGGGTGTCCTAAAGGCTAATGGAGAGTTGGCCCCCTGTGGCCTCAGGCCTTTGTTCACCACACACAAAGAACTACCAAGGGTCTTCCTGGACAGCCCTGCTATTCCAACCCCAATCCTCCCTCCAGCCACATGGTTTCCCTGGACCACATTCTCTGCTGCCAGTTCTGCATGCTTACATTGGTTCATTTCCTGTGGAGTCACTCAAACCTGGAAGAACCAGATCATGTCTCATGCCACCCCAGTCAGGATCAAGACAGAAGCATCACCACAGCCATGTGCCTGTGGCCCCTCCTCATGCTTCAGAAACCCCAAGCTTCTCCAGGTTCAGTGCTGCCCCATTCTCACCCAGCCCCTCAAAGGCGGGGAGATCAACCCCACAGTGGACTTCCACCACTGACAGTCAGAATTCACATCCGACCTCCCGTCCCCTCCAACACCAGTGGGAAGAACTCTTCTTGTCAGAATTCTGTCTTGCCCCCATGTGGATTATTGTAGGCAGAAGTCGCGCTCTCCCGGTAAAAAGAGTCAACTGTACATTAAAACAACTTTTATTTTAGAAGCCAAAATTCAAGTGATTTCTCTTGCTCAGCCTAGCAATAAACTTTTTAAAAACCATTTAAAGGCAGCCACCGGCTTCATCCTGGGCAAGTGGTTTGCTGTAAGGATTTGAGGAAAAGACAGACAACCGGCCAGAATTCTTTAAACAGCCTTTTGTTTCTTGACATCCAAATCAAAAGGTCTTGCAAATTCTTCTTTAAAAACCTTTTAAATACAAAATAAAATGAAAAAAACATAAACAAAACCATTGTTTATTAGGCAATTAAAAATAGATTAAATAGCGCAGCCATTCTTCCAGGATGTATTAAATTTATGACCTGAGTTATATTTTTATGAGCTTTAGGCACACTTCACAGCCCATTGAGTATTCAAAAAAGCGTGCTCACCTCTGGCTAGCAAGACTTTACAAGGGAAGCTGGGTGATAGCCCAGGAAGAGTGCATTCAGGAGCAAAGGTCAAGTCCTTGTACCAGAAAGCGAATGTGTCACTGACACACATCAGTTCACTCAGCCCCATCCATTGCCTGTGGCCTGAAGGGCTTGGTGACCATCAGGGAGACTCTTGGAGAAGGTGTCAGGGAATTGGACTTGCATTCCCCTTGCAGCCTTGGGTCCCCTGACCCGTGACCACTCTGGGCCCAGCACGTAACTATTGTGGGCTCTGAGTTTCTCTGAAACATGGTTGCCATAGGACTGATCCAGAAGGTTCAGATACCAACAGTGCCTCAAGCACATTCGGAGCTGAAGCAGCTCTGAGGGAATGATATGCAGTGCCAGTCCTGCTTCCACCTAATCCCAGGCAACGACAAAGGACCCGTAGACCTCAGGAGCCAGGCAGAGGGAGAGGAGGGAAGAGGAAGGCAAAGCCACCAGGTACCAGCAGCTGGTGATGGGGTACTTCTGGGGGATGGTCACCCCTGGTTGTTCACAGATGTCTAGAGCAGATCCACACCAGGATGTCTCCTGGAAACTTCCTTTTGCTTCCATATTGGAGCTGAGTCCCTCTAACCCAGCTCTACTGTCCCAGTCTCTGCTCTTAGCCTCCTTCTCCGGGCACCAGGGCAGGCTGGCAATTTTACCTCCCTTCTGGGGTACTACACTCATCATCCAGGAATACTTTAAAGAAATCTCAAAAGGATTGGAGCCTCTCACCACGTATAATCACCCCCAAGTCCTCTTCTCCCCTGTGCCCAAGGCTCACCTCAACCCCTGCCTTGTTTGGGTCTGCGTGTGTCTGTGCTGTGTCTCCCACATCAAGCAAGACCCACAGATGCAGATGTCGTCAAGTGTCCAGACAGAATCCTCACTGCAGAAGGTTTATCTCCATGCTAGCCGTTCACTGTCAAGAAGAAATAATGCCTCTCTGGTAAGAAAAATTAGAGTGTCAGAATTTTACGATGAAGATGTTATAGCAGGCTTGTCCAGGCAAATCCATGAAGCCAGATCATTGCCAACATACATTACCGTTGCCCTGCTCAGTGCTGATGATGGAAAGCTGGAGGACCCAGTTTCACCCACTCCCTAGGCTCCTCCCATTTCACAGAGGAGACAGCATCTTGAGTTACTGTCTCCCCTATCCTCCTCCTGCCCCCAGAAGCAGAGGCAGCTTCCCCATTTTTCGTTGGCATCCTTGGTAGGGCCTGAAAGTCATCTCACTGGAACTGTACTTTCTTGGTGTGTGTGTGTGTGTGTGTGTGTGTGTGTGTGTATGCATATGTATGTGTATAAGTGTGTGTGTGCATGAGTGTATGTGCAAGAGTATGGGTGGGTACATAAGTGTGTGTGGTGTATGCATGTGTGTATGCATATGTATGTGTGCATAAGTGTGTGGTGTATGTGCATGCATATGTGTGTACATAAGTGTATGTGCATGAATGTGCATGCATATGTGTGCATAAGTGTGTGTATAAGTGTGTGTGCATTTAAGTGTGTATGTGTGTATGTATGTGTGTGCATAAGTGTGTGTGCACACAACTGTGTACATGTGTGCACAAATGTGTGTGCACAAGTGTGTATGTGTATGCATAAATGTGTGTGGTGTGTGCGTGTGTGTACATACATATATGTATATGCATGTGTATACACAAGTGTACGTGTGTATACCGGTGTGTATGCATAAGTGTGTGTGCACAAATGTGTGTGCTATGTGTGTGCATGCATATGTGTATGTGCATGTGTGTACACAAGTGTATGTGTGTACAAATGTGTGTGCATGAGTGGTGTGTACTTTTCTACTCTCATCCTTAATCTGCTAACATGCCTATGAGAGGAAAATCATGAGAGAATGGTAAACCGAGAATCTCTCCAGGCGTGTGGGGTCTGTGCCCAGGACATCTGCTTGTGGTGTTCACCACAGGATTCCCAGCACCTTTGTGGACTCCAGATGGTTGGTGACTTGGTGTGTTCGCCCTCCTAACTTCCTCTACAACCTGCCCTTCCTCTCCTCAGGCCCATCCCACTCTGCATCTCCTGAGCTGCTAACTCTGGCAGTTGCCTTTGTTCCTTTACACTAATGCTCCTTGCTTGGTTTTATCCTAGCTTTGCCTTTCTTTCCCCTTCTTCTCTTACCCCAGGTCCTACGTGTCAGTGAGCACTTGGTGTTCTCAGATGGCAAACTTCCCAGTTGGGTTCTAGTTCAGGAGTCTCTGGGAGATCTGTGCAAAGCTGGATGCTGACCTGGGAGCGTTTTCTTCCTGGAGGAGGAATCTCACATGTTCACAGGTTTCGTGTGACCTACATACATTAGCCTGCGTCCTGAGTTGCCCTCACTTTATTGTGTTTCTCACCAGCTGCTCCAGGCCATGGCTCCCAAAACTGACTTCAGCACATGACAGAGCCCAAGCAGAATCTTGATTGGCTGTCTTTTCCTAGGCCACTGCTCTCCAAGCACATACCAAGACAGGCGTGGAAAGAACTTTGCTGTGTCTGGACTCTCTTGGTTTCTGCTCACACCCTGGAGGGTGGAGACAGCAGGTGGGCCAGCACAGAGTGGGAGGGGCTGCAAGGAGTGTTAGGGCCACAGGACAAGGAGAGAGGAGAATTGCAAATTGTCGGGTTGAATATAAGGAGGAAGAGTGGACCCTTGGTTCCTTGGCATCTCAAGAGTCCATAAACCACAAACTGGAAGAGTCAGAGAGTCGAGTCATCCTTTCTGTCTGTGAGGAGAGAGCATAGCTTAAGTCCTGTTGGGTGTGTGGCGTCAGTGGGAAACTCCCATGGGGATTTTTAAGGGCATGTTTCAGAGGCCCCTGTCCTGTTGACTTTGGAAACACAAAAACATTGGCCTAAGCCCGGTGACATTCTGAAGACAAAGGGTTAACAGAAGAGATAATAACCTGAATTACCCCCAAGTCTTGCTTTGGGAGTCAGGCATGAAGCTGGGCTGCTACCACATCATAGGGAGTTCCCAACTTCCCTGGAGGAGATCATGACAGCTGACGAAAGAACAGAGAGGCTTACACGTGAGAAACAGAACTAGAAGTCCTCAATACTAGGGTTCTCCAGAAGACATGGTCTACGGGATGAATGAATGAATGAACCAATAGGGAAGGACAGGAGCACCTGGAAGCAAGGAGCCAGCACTGCCTACCACCAACTACTAGTACTGAGAGATGAGCACATTTGCCCAGCTCCTCCCTCAGTTCTGATCTCTCACTCACTGTACAGTCTCCTGGGTTCTCCCTTCAGATCCTTCCTCCCTAGATGAGCTCTGAGGTACTGAACCCAGCTCCCACCTAAGCACACTCCTTCTACAAGAAATACCTGCCCTAGCCCCTGGCCTGGCCCCACAGCCCTGCTGCCTGACCCCATGGCCTGTCCCCATAGCCCTGTTGCCTGGCCCCATAGCCCTGCTGCCTGGCCCCATAGCCCTGCTTCCAGGCCTCTGGCCCTCATCACAGAGCATCATTCTACATCTGGCTGGTACTCACTTTACCTTGGAAAGCACCTGTCTCCCACCCACGACATGGGGAAGTGTGTTGCCCAGCAATGAAAAGAGTTAACAGGAGGGGTGGATGCTTCCCCAGTCCTGCTCTAGGTCTACTAATAAAGGGCATGCACCTACCCTGAGTAGCTGGACTGAGGCATGACTTCATCACATGTAAGCCTCTCGACCTCCTCGCCAGGACTATTTACCCCTTGTTGGCCTTTGTCACCTGGCCAGTGAAAGGAAATGGCAAGACCCGGATGACCTAGGGGACCCGTAGTGCCCACAGCTCTCAGCACAACTCCCAGTGCAAAGCAAGCACATTTCCCTTGGTTTGCACACTTTATAGAAGTTCTAACTTGATAACAAGCAGAAACACCTGCATCTCTGGGCTTCACCTTGCTGCCTGGTAGGACAGCCCTCACCCATGGTATGTAAGCTCATCTCCCCGGCCCTCACCATCCTTATATTCTTCCCTTTTTGCCAACCCCAGCTAGCTCTGGGCTCCTCCATGGGCAGGCACCAGGCACCCAGCAGTTCTAGGAAATAGACTTACAATATATGGATTTTCCTTTTTTAAAAGCTCGGGGGGAGGTGGTATGTGTGTGTTTTGTGTTTTGTGTGTGGTATGTATGTGTATGTATGTGTGGTGTCTGTGTGTGTGTGATGCCTGTGTGTGTGTGTGGTGTATGTGGTATATGTGTGGTGTGGGGAGGTGTGTGTGGTATGTATTGTATGTATGTGTGGTGTGTGTGTGTGTGTTTTGTGTGTATGTGTGTGGTGTGTGTGTGTGTTTTGTGTGTGGTGTGTATTGTATGTATGTGTGGTGTGTGTGTGTGTGTTTTGTGTGTATGTGTGGTGTGTGTGTGTTTTGTGTGTGGTGTGTATGTGTATGTGTGTTTTGTGTGTATGTGTGTGGTGTATGTGTGTGTTTTGTGTGTGGTGTGTATGTGTATGTGTGTTTTGTGTGTATGTGTGTGGTGTATGTGTGTGTTTTGTGTGTGGTGTGAATGTGTATGTGTGTGTGGTGTGTGTGTGTGGTGTGTGTGTATGTGTATGCATGTGTCTGGTGTGTGTGTGCGGTGTATGTGTGTGGTGTGTGTGGTTTGTGTATGTGTATGTATGTGTGTGGTGTGTGTGTGCGGTGTGTGTGTGTGTGTGTGTGTGTGTGTGTGTGTGTGTGTGTGTGTGTGTGTGTGCATGTACACTCTCACAGAATGCTGGGGAGGTGTCTATGGAGGCCAGAAGAGGCCAGCTTCTCCTGAAGCTGGGGTTACAGGCAGCTGTGAGCTAACGACGTGGGTGTTGGGTGTTGAGAACTGAACTCTGAGGGTTGGGGATTTAGCTCAGTGGTAGAGCGCTTGCCTAGGAAGCGCAAGGCCCTGGGTTCGGTCCCCAGCCCCGGAAAAAAAAAAAAAAAAAAAAAGAGAACTGAACTCTGGTCTTCTGGAAGAGGAGCATGCACTCTTGAGCGAGGAGCCACCTCTCCAGCCTTCAGCGTTTGCTTCTGAAAGAGCTTTCTATCCTGAGTCTCACTGCACATATTTACGGAGCACAGTGCAACATGCCTCAACACAGGTGACCGTCCGTACTGACCAAGCAGAGGCGTCAGCATTTCTGCTCAAAGGAGGATGCTTGAGACATTAAGAAGAATGGGCAGGACACACCTCTCGGCCACTGAGAAAGTGGCCCTTCCCAGAAACCCCAGATGCAGCTCATCCCACACTCAGTACTTTGTCAAGGAGGAGCAGGGACAAGGTCCCCTTCGCAGTAACTGCGGGTCACCCTGTGTGTTACTTGCTTTGACAACCTCCCTCTGAAATGATAACAGCTGATACTAAATCTTCGCACACCAGTAGAACTTCTAACAGAGTGAAAAGAGCTGCTGACAACCACACACATACGTCTGTCTGGGAGCCCAACTTCTCCGGTCCAATTCTCCCTGCTGAGGGGGAAAAAAAAAAACCAGAGCCAGAATGTCCTGCCCCTTGCCAGGTCTCTCCCTTCTGGCCTCTGAGTGGACAGCTCAGAAACCTTGCAGAGACTGGTCGTCTTAGCTACTGGCTGTCTTCACGGTTAAGAGGAAGAGACCACTTCAGTAAGACCAAGCATGTACCACATACCATCACATCAAGGCTGGATGAGGCAACCCAGTAGGAGGAAAAGCATCCAGGAGGAGGCAGAAGAGTCAGAGACAAGCCCCACTCCCTCTGTTAGGATTTCCACAGGAACAGCAAGCCACTCAACCATAACTCATGTGCAGAGGATAGGTCAGACTCCTACAGGCTCCCTGAGCTCTGCCAGCCCCATGAGTCCCAGTCGCTTACTCCGAGAGCCTGTCCCTGGACGTAGTAGCTTGTTATGCTGGGTTTGGTTGATGTCCCTAGGAGGCCTGCTCTTTTCTGAGGGGGTGGGGGGTAAATGTGAGGTGGTTCTGGGGGACAGGGGAGGGGAGGAGGGCAGACTTGGAAAAGGGAGGGAAAAGAAACTGTGGTCAAGATGTAATACATGAGAGAAGAATTTAAAAAGAGAGAAAACAAGCAAAACAAAACCAACAATCTGGCATGGTTTTTTGTTTGTTTGTTTTAACCACATATTTTTTACTTTGCATCCTTTTAATTTCAGAACGAAATAAAACAAACAAGCAAAACACAATACACAACACCCAACACTGCTATTCTGTGGGAGAGGATCTTCCTGCCTTAAGGTACAAGAACAGGATAGAAGAAATTCTTACAGACATGAACAGGGATCCAGGTGGGTCAGGGTCAGTCAAGGCTGCTGAGGGAGCCACAGGGATACTATACAGAGAGCCTGGGCTCCCCAGGAGCCTTTAATTCACTTCTTCCACTCAAGAGACATCCTCCTCGCCCTCAAGGGGGTTGGGGGGTGGATCTCATGAGGAACAGCAGCACTGGTTCTCGGTGACCTCATTGTCATCAAAGCCCAGGTCTAATTGGGACAGTTTTTTGGTTTTTTTTTTTTAAGACTTTTTTCTAAGTGTGTTTTTTTTTAATTTATTTTTTAAGATTTTATTTTATTGTATATGAGTACACTGTAGCTGCCTTCAGACATACCAGAAGAGGGCATCAGATCTCATTACAGATGGCTGTGAGCCACAATGTGGTTGCTGGGATTTGAACTCAGGACCTCAGGAAGAGCAGTCGGTGCTCTTAACCACTGAGCCATCTCTCCAGCCCCGATTGGGACAGTTTTAATCCCCACCAAACAATCTCTATGAGCCCAAGGTCTTGCTTAGCAAATCCTAAGGCAATCAGTGCTGAGAGAATTGCACTGCAAGACCCTGGCTCGATAAGACAGGTATCACGAGGATTTTAATTCTAGGAAAAACTTGTCTTCAATAAAAATCCAATTGAGACAGACAGACAGACAGACAGAGACTTATGCCCCTGACAAAGCAGGATCCCAGCCCAGCTGCTCCCTCACCAGGCTTCACCAGCCCAGGCACACTAATTTCACAGCCAGAAGAAAGGCTAGGGAGTCCAAAGGCAGGGGCCTAATAAACACTGCAGTCAACACTCAATTACACGTAATGATGTGAAAGAGGAAACATACAGTTGAGTCCTTCACAACTGTCTAAATCTTTCATTGCTATGCTTCCTTCCCTTGGGGCTGTCAGGGAACCAGACCAGCCGCACCTTCCTACCGGCTTCCCTGTAGATGGGCTGGGAGAGGGGCTGATGAACTGTGTTCAGGAACCCAACCCAGCCTGGGCAGTCATAGGCTGGTGACAGCTTTACTGTGAAAAGGCTGCATTGCCCCTGCTCCTGCTAGGCATGTACCTCTCCGTGGTGGCACGCGGCAGGCCACAAGTACCAATGAGGTAGCCTTGTGCTAGCATTGCCTTGCCTCCATCCTGATGTCTTTACCACAGAAACCCTTTTTATTCACTGTCAAGCAGAGAGCGGATGAGGAGTTGGAGCCAACAAACCAGGGCATCCCTCCGGGAACTCGAAGGGCTCCCTCTGACCCAAGCGCACCTTAGCAGTTAGCACAGGAGGGATGAAGACACCCAACTCTTTCACAGTATGATCTCAGGTGACTTCACCTGCGGATCATTTCATTCTTCTGGGGCACGGAGATAGACATCACAGTCTTCTGGAATGTTCTTTCAGCACCACCAGGTGTGGGACAAGAGGAAATCAACTGTGCTGACATCAGACGCCTGATAATGAAGGGATCCACCGGTGGCCTTGTTGTGTAACGAGTAGAAGAGGGAATATGAACAGAAGCTAAGCCTAGGGCTCACCTTCCACACCTCTTCTACCATTCCATATAATTGAAGATAAACAGGCACATAAATCTGGGACGGATAGGTGACCACTATCCAGACAGGATTGCCGTACAGGCTCTTCTCGTGGGATGAGGGATACCTGGGATCCTACCCACCCACCCCAACTCCACCCAAGACCATGACCCACCCTCCAAGACCTAACCCAGACACACTTTCTTCTGGACTGGTGGACCCTGACCTTGTCCGATGGGGTCCGTCCCTCCGATTCCTGTCTGTTCCAGTCACTAAACAACAAGAATCCTCTATTCACATGTAGTAAAATACACACTCTGTTGTATTCTTGGGATGAAAACATGGAGATGTTGTCCCCTCCCACAAGAAATTCATTAGCCTGTGGGTGAAAGACTTATGAGCAAGAACACCACACAGGTGCACAGTGTGGCGATGGCATGCTGGTCGTGGTGTAAGAGCTGGTCTCTGGTGGAGGAAAGCCCTGATTTGGAGCATTTTCTAAGAACTAAGTTTTAAGTAACATTCCCAACAGATGGATATAAAAAGGTCCCACGTAGGTTCTCAGCCAGGATCCCATGACTTTGCCACCTACCTTCACCAACTAACTCCACAGGGCCTCTCTGGCATTTCAGGAGAGACTGGTTGGTGTACCTGCACGGGCATCTGTCATGATGGTGCTAGCATCTGAGGTAGGGTGGCTTGAACAAAGTTAGATGTTTTGTGTAGCTAATGTTCATCTTGTATTGGGTGAACTTGAGGGATCTCTTTTTTAAAAATGAGGATAGTGAGGCAGTTAGTGAATTGTCTGTTGTGTCGGCGTGAAGACCTGAATTCCATGGTTGAAAGCCAAGAGTGGTGATGTGTGCTTTAATGGCTGGCCTATCAGGGAGCCAACGGCTCCAGGGACAGACCCTATCTCAATAACGCAAGGCAGACAGTGCTTGAGAAACAATAGTAAGTCTGTGTGTGAGACAAATAAACACACACACACACACACACACACACACACACACACACACACACAAAGAAAAAGGGCAAGAATGTCTCTAAGATTACCACCCCAAAGGTTGTTCACCTCCAGGGCAAACCTGACAGTGCCTACCCATGACTGAGGTCAAGTCACAGTGGCCTTTTGCTCACCTTTCTAGTAAAAATCAAGGTGAAGGGACTCACACCACCCTGAAAATGGCCTCAGAGGCAGGTCACCCTGACCTAACTATTACCTAGTACGTTCCTCAGAATGGCAACATTCCTTCTGAACTGAAGCATTGCCCCCAATGAAGAGGGGAGACTCTAAAGCCTCAAGCCTAGGGTGGTAAACAGGAAGTAAGCAAAGTCAGGAATCCTGGGGCAACAGAGGCTGGAAATCTTTAGGGTTCCTACCAACTGAATAAATGGAAGTGAACAAGAGGTGGGGAGAGACTCAGTCAGCCAAGCTGAAAGACGATTCGGGTGTGGAGTGTCCTGTGGAGAGCTCAGGGTTGCAGGTTTCAGGGGGTGATGAGCTGTGTTCAGGTGGTCGTTCTGCTTTTTAATTATCGCTGTTGGCTCCATGTAACCCTTCATTTATACTCCTATTAGTGACCCCCCCAAAAGCTCCTGGGCTCAGTGTGTGTGTATGTGTGTGTGTGTCTGTCTGTGTCTGTCTGTGTATGTGTGTGTGTCTGTGTGTGTGTGTGCATGCACATGTATGTGAGTTCATTGAGCTTGTGTGTGCGTGAATGTGTGGGTGAGTGTGTGTGTATGTGTATGCACATGTATGTGAGTTCATTGAGCTTGTGTATATGAGAATGTGTGGGTGAGTGCATGTGTTTAGTGTGTACATGAATGTATAAGTGTGTGTGTGATTATATGACTGAGTATGTCTGTGTATTTGACTGTGTGTTTGAGAGTGTATGTGTGTGTGTGTATACACGAGTAAGAATGAGAGCGTATTGTGAGTATATGAATGTGTGTGCAAGTGTGTGAGTTTATGTGTCTGACTGTGTATGTGTCAGTGTTTGTGAGAGAGAATGTGATTGTATGTGAGAGTGTGTGAGAATGTGTGTCCATGTGTGAGTGTATGACTGTATATGTGTGAGAGAAAAATATGTGTGTGAGTATGTGTGTGTGTGTTTGTATAGCACTTCTTCAAAGTCTGTCACACAACACTGACACACCTTTTCCTGCCCACATCTTCCACCATTGAAGCACCTACTTTGCCCATGACAGAATCTCCTCTAGTGAATGATTACATAACTTACTACACACTCCCAACCCCCTGCCCTGACCCCCAATTTCAGGAAATATTAGCTCTCTGAGGTCTTTCTAAAGAGGTAACTAGTCTCCTCTTCTTAATGGGTCCCTCTCCAACCACACAAAAGGGAGACATCATTGCTTGTCCTGCCAGGCCCTCCCCTCCCCCACCCACCCAAGCCCAGCCCCACATGTGAAGCACTGTCTTGGCCTACACTGGAGAGTACATGCCTCATAGAAAACATGGCATTTGTCTGGGCCTTGGATAAAAGATCATTTTTTAAATTCTTTACCCTTATTTTATTTTATGCTTATGTGTGTTTTGCCTGAGTGTTGTGTCTACGTACCACTTACATCTATGGTGTCTACAGGGGCTCCTGGAACTGGAGTTACAGATGACTGGGAGCTACCATGTGGGTGCTGGGAATGGAACTGGAATCCTCTATGAGAGCAGTCAGTGATCTTAAACACTGAGTCATCTCTATAGGGCCCAAAATGGTTTTAAAAAAATTTAAGGTACTAGGAATAGAATAGAACCTCACGCATGTCAGGCAAGAGCTTCACCACCCCCAGCTTTTGGCTTACTATTTCACTAAGTTACCTGGGCTAGCCTTGAACTGGGATTCTCCTGCCTCTGCCCCTAGAGCAGCTGGCATTGCACCTGGCTGAAAATGTCTATTTTAAACCTCCTCATAGTTGTACTTAGTTTACTGTTACAGCCAAGGCACCAGGAACGAACTAGAAACAATCATTTTTTTAGAGGCGACTTTTCCTTCCCTTCCACCTCCCTTCGGGTTATCATTATGTTGTTCGTGAGGTTTTTAGATTGGGGGTAAACAATAGGCCCTAAAGACCTTGGTGGACCTTCTCCATCCCTGTCCCGTAAATGCCCTGCTAAATGGCAAGAGCATTTCTATAGTACACACAAGAGTGTGGCAGTGGAGGACCAGCAGCAGGCCCAGCCCCCAGCTGTCCTTGGCTTCTTCATGGTCCCTGTCTGCAGGCTTTGAAGTTACTCTGGGTATGCAGCCAGAACCTGAGCAGAGTTAAACCAAGCAACCCATGCCAAGAACCCTTTTTAAAGGGGTTCCATGTTTTCACCCTAGGTGCATCAGCATTACCTGCACACACACACATGTGTACCACACTCACTTCTGGCAGCCATGGGGGTCAGCAGAGGATGCTGGATCCCCTGGAGCTATAGTTACCAATGGTTGCGAGCTTCCATTCTGGGAACTGAACTCAGGTCCTTTGCAAGAGCCCCCAGAGGGCTCTTAACCACTGAGCCGTTTCTCCAGACCCTATCTTCTTTTTTTAACTGAACAGGCAAGACTGTTTTCCAGGTAGCCTATGAGATAGCCCAAGCCAAGACCACGGCCTTTGCACATTTAAAATGACTGGTCAAAACATTTTAGAAGTTCAGTCTGGGAATGTGAGACTACTTGGAACAGGGACGAAAGGGGGAATCTGAAGGAATGGACTCAGCCGTGACTTCTCACAGTCGGAAGTGATTTACCTTCTCCCCAGGTCTCTGCTCACTGGACCCTAGCCCGAGTCCTCCCTGTTCAGGTCTCTAAGGGAGCTTAATTCATCCTCACAGGTCAGCCCCTGTCACGCACAAGTCCTCAGAGTGACTCCTAATTCCTAAGAAGCTTGGGCTTCTTCCATTCAAGACTGGTGTGATTCATTTTCACCAAAAGTGGCCATCGCATCCCACCCTCCCTCACCATCTCTGATCTTCCAAGTCCCCTCTCTGCTCTATTTCTGACCTTGGAACACTTGAGCTTCTCAGTGGATTTTTTTGAACTTTGAAGTGCTCAGGACTGAGCCCAGTCACCAGGGATAAGACCTTTCACCCACTGTCCGTAGATCCCCATACCAAGATGGACCTAACTGCTTCCCCATGTCTTCACAACCAAGGAGCAGAACCAAGGGAAGCTCTTGTTCTGCCGTCACTGCCAGGAATCTTCCTGAACAGTTCCAACTGCAGTATCTTCCCTCCTTGTTCCGGAAGCCTCTGCCTTGTGCAGCAGTGAGCAGTTGAGGCAGCAGTGTCTACGTGTAAAGACACCTCTGTACCAGCAGAGGACACTACACACTGCCTAGACAGAGCGAGCAGGGCCTATATTGACAGATTGGAAACTGGGCGTGGGCCTGTGGGAAGGGTGGGAACACCCTCGGCCTGAACCTGTGAAGAAGGTCACAAGTTGACTAAGACGGCGGGGCGCCATTTTTCTGATAATGGATTGGCAGGGAGTGTCAGGTGTCCTCCAGCAGATGTGGGAGGAGCGAGAAGAGTGACACAGAGTGGCGCAAGGCATCATGGGTACCCATCCTTTCAACAAAAAACTAAAAATTACCGGCACCACCCAAATGTCTTGTGGGCATCTTTCCTCTCCTTTCTATCTGGCATGCAGATCCAACCAACTTTTCCTTTAGAGAGCCATCTTACAGACCATTGCGGCCTCCGGCTTCCCACTGAAGCTGCCCACACCACAAGCTGCCCATGCCACATCCTCTTCTTGGGGGAAGAAGCCTGTGATCAGCTCCCACCTGCCCGGGACCCTGCTTTGGCTCTTTTCAGCCTGAGTCCTCGTTCCCACTGGCTTCTCTTCCAGGCTGCTTCTTGCAGTGTGCTCATCTCTCAATTCCATGACAGATGACAGCATGGCCTCTGATTTCCCTTCCATAGTGACAGCTCCCTTAACTTGTTTGACTGTTTCATTTTGGTTCGGTTTGGTTTTTTTGTCTGTTTTGTTGTTTGTTTTTTTTTTTATCTTAATCTGTAAGTAAGGTGGTCCTTGCGTTCTGTTTTTAATCATTCTCTTTCTTTTAAGAAAATAAGTTGCGGGGCTGGGGATTTAGCTCAGTGGTAGAGTGCTTACCTAGGAAGCACAAGGCCCTGGGTTCGGTCCCCAGCTCCGAAAAAAAAGAACCAAAAAAAAAAAAAAAAAAAAAATAAGTTGCTTCAATGGAGACTAAAACAAACTTACAAAGAAAGTTACACACTCAGGAATGCATCTAATATTCTCCCAGGTGGTGATATAGCTTTTTCTACAACTGAGATGGGAAAAGAGGCCATATAGTTGAAACTACGTATGTACCTTAGGTTAACCCCAGAATGCTCTCCTAATGTCCCTGCTCCTACACACACACACACACACACACAGAGAGGGGGGGAGGGAGAGGGAGAGGGAGAGGGAGGGAGAGGGAGAGGGAGAGAGAGAGAGAGAGAGAGAGAGAGAGAGAGAGAGAGAGAGAGAGAGAGAGAGAGAGAGAGAAGATTGTTGCTGTTCTGGGGATTTGGAAACCTCTGGATATGGTTTTCTCTTGTCACTGACATGGCCGTCTTGCTGACATCTGGTGACCTGGGTCAGATTACACTTGACTTCCAGAATTTGTGTCACACACAAATAAAGAGTACTTTTGGCACTTTCCAACACACTGGGTTGTTGCAGAAGACAGCTGCTGTCTAGAGAGAAGACCCCATTTCCTTTTCATCGGGGGACTTACTGGACCTTTTCCCTTTGTAAACTTAAGTCGGCGGTGACGGAACCAACTGGAACGTCAATGTTTCCAACAGGCAGCCCATGTTTGCTGCTAACCAGATAGTGATTCCAAGCTGGAGCACAACACTGCTTAATTCTGCGTTCCAGAGCAACCTGCCCTGAGAGTCTACATCACAAAATATATGAAGTCTGTAAGGGTTCACAAGCCCCCACCCCTAGCTAGAAGCCATGCATAGTTGGTATCTGTTGGGGAGGAAGAATCAGTTCTCTTCCAAGGGGTGGCCCTGGCAGGTTGACCACACCCCCTCAGAGGGTGACCCCCATGGTTATGAGTACATCTGTGCCACACAAATTGAACTTGGTGAGGATTTTTTGGGAGGCAGGGGGGCATAGTTGGGAGGGGTGGGAGTGGGGCTGGATCTGTAGTAGAGGTGTTTAAATGATTAAAATGTATGAAATATATTAAATTCTCAGTGAATTAATAAAAAGCATGTTTAAAACATATGGGTGATCACATGACCAGCCTTCTGTGTCTCCATTTACACAGCTGTAACCACCGCTGTGGTTACGGTTATGGTTATGGTTACGGTTATGGTTATGGAACCATAACACATGTGTGCTTATCCCCTCCTGACAGTACAGAGTCTCACTTTAATTCTTCACCCTAATTCAGGAAGCAATGAGGCCAATATTTTCAGAGTCCTGACCCAAGGAAAGATCTTAACCAGACTTGGTGGCTCTTTTCTGTAATGTCAGTGCTTAGGAACCTGAAGTAGGAGGATTGCCACCAGTTCAAGGCAAGCCTGGGATATATAGCAAGTTCCAGGACAGCCTAGGCTATAGAACGGAACCCTGTCTCAAGTAACAGTGATGACAATACTCATGTTCCTTTTCCAAAGACATTTTTGCCACTATCCATAAAGCTAAGATTTTATACCTTTTTTCTTGGTGGCGGTTGGTTGATTGGGGGGGATTGTTTTCTTTTTTTATGTTTATTTGCAGGGCTGGGTATTGAAATTAGAACACACGTTTAGCAAAACTCTACTACTGAGATATTTGTCCCCAACTCTCCTGGTGACGGATGGATGGATGGACAGACGGACAGACAGATGTATGTATGTATGTATATTTATAAGACCTCTCCATCTTTATACAAATAAAATCTTCCAGCGGATTTTAGTTCCTAAGACTTCAAGAATACCACAGTATCCAGTTCCAGATCATTGCTTGGCTTTCTTCCTCCCTACGTGCTAGCAAGCAGCCTTGGGTCAGTGAAAACCCACAGGAGGGAGTTGGATGGCAGAGTGAGCACAGCCACATTAGGAAGTGAGAGCTGACAGGTATGGGAAGAGCTGTCAGAACTGCTGGGTTCCCAGGGTCTCCAGGAGGTTGTCTTGGGACTGCTGTAGTGGGAGAGGAGGTAACCGGTACTGGGAGAACAGGAGAGTGAGAAACCCAGTTGTCTCTGGAACTAGAGGAGATGTCTATATGAAAACCATATCACTATAGGGTGGGAAGACTTCAGCCAGTTATAAGAGGAACTGGCCAAGAGCTAGAACACAGTGACCCTTCAAGGGAAAAAGAATGGCCCCAGAGACGTTCTCACGGCTTCTTCAGTCAACAGACTGAGGAAGGGATTCTGTCTTTCCAGCTACGTGATGCTGAGGGAGACATTTGGGTCTAGGCTAAGGAAAGGTGGTGTCTACAGATAGGTGAAAGTTCACACAAAATGCAGGAACCACTCTGTGTTGTGTACCACCTATGGGCAAAAGCTAGAGCCAGGTTCCAAAAGGCTTATCAGTTGCGCGGCAAGTTTTCCGATCCCAGTGGAGGGGAGCAGCAGAAAGCCTGAGAAAAGAGAGCAGGTGGGTGTGCCCCTTCTCTATTGATGTACAAGACATACATTTGGAAGGGTATTCAAGACACTCAGGACAGTGGTTGCCAGAGAAAGGGAGAAGGAGCCGGAGAATGTGGGCCATGGAGCTGTATTCATGGAGTCCCCTCCTGCTGGCTGTGACTGCTTACACAAACAGAAGTGTCACTGGGCCACCGGGAGATGACACGTCAGAGTCTCACTGGAGACCTCAAGATATTTGCTGGCTAGCCCTTTAAGAACCCTTACTCTCATATCCTTGAAACTTTCTCTGCTTGAGCAAGCATTTCCTTTGGAGCTCCTCTGTGGTCCCCAAATTACCCCCCTTCTTTCTAAGTTATCTGAGGATTCCCTCTGTTTTCCCAACATGGTGGTTCAAGTCTACATCTGTAATGCTGCTAGGAAGAGAGCCAGAGCAGAGGCAGCTGCTGACCAAGCTCTTACATCACCAACCCATCTTCCTCCTGTACCAACTGGTGTAACCCAGGCCATGTACAGAGAAGCCAACTTCCTCGGCTTCCTGGGTCTCACCGTCTCACTCTGCCCTGCCTACATCTTCCACCTATCCCCTAGAACCTGACTGCTTATTGTCTATGAAATGTATAGCCTCGTCTGGGGTGGCTTTGCTATCTTTAAGGACCTGAATTCACTGTCTACCCTGATGTCTTCTGTCTGTGTTCCTGCAATTCTCTCTCTCCAGAAAGGGCCTATCCAGTCCTCCCTGGGGGATCATTTCCATTTTCTAAGGGGAAATGGATGGTCCGAGGGCCACTAGACAGTCCTACTGCATACCTATCTTGATTCTCAAACTAAATTCAGATGCAGGTCTATGATTCCTGTGCCATTTGGTTCCCTTCCTTTAATTGTGGATACAAAGTAAACTTCAGCAATCTTTTCTTACTCAAAACGTGCAAATCATGAAAGCCCATTGCTGCTTGTCAGTTTTCACAAAGTAAACAGACCCAGGTGGCTAAAACGGGTTTTAATACGTTTTCCATGAACTGGGGATATAGGAAAAACCTATTCCATGCTGCAGCTTCACAAAAGAGGGGCCAGAAAGCTACAGAAGTACTGACCAGGTAAGACATGTTTTCCCTGCCTCACTCGTACCTGAGACTGCCAGGTGAGGCTCTGATTACAGAGGGTACACACACCCCAGGAAATGGTTGGCTTTGAAATCATCTTCCCCAACATCCTTGTGAGCAAAGAATTTTAGGTGTGGTAGTCAGACCTCCTCTCCCACCCAGAGAAATTGTCACCGTATGACACCTGGAGCTTTTGTCCTCCAGAGCAAGGTCCCTGAGTACCAAGAACAGTATCTGTTTGTATTTGCGCCCAAGCCTAGCCAATACTCAAAAAAACAACTGCTGGACAGAGGGGCTTGCAGAGCGCTTAGCACTCTAAGTTCCCGGAAGTGTCTCCCAGTGCTTGGACAGGAGCTCAGAACCAACACGATTCATGACATGCAGACTGAAATGTCTTTTATGAGGCAGCCTATGAAATATTTATTCTGCCTTTGGTGATCCTTCTAAAACCCGATCTGACCAATTTACTCTCCTACTCCTCTGATGGCTCCTCTCCACATGTGGACGCCATTTCTATCCACGCACAGTCCCTCTCACAGGCAGATCGGATGCTTTGGGGAGCTCAGGCACAAGGCTGTTACCAACTCCATTTCCTATTCCGGCGGCAGCAATGCCATCCTCTCTCTTCCACTGGGCCAGTATCTCCTGCAATAAGACAATAGGTCCCAAAACTTCATCTGAGAACTGCCTACACCGACAGTCCGAGTTCCTGCAGCCAACATGGCGCAGAGCATAATCCAAGCTCCTTCGGCTGCCCGCACAGCCCACGGCAATAGTCCGAACTTCTTCGGCTGCCCACACAGCCCCACATCGACAGTCTGAGTTCATTAGGCAGCCAACAGGGCACACAGCAATAGTCCGAGCTCCTTCAGATGCCGGCATGGCCCACATCGACGGTCTGAGCTCCAGCTGCCCACACGGCCATTTTTACTTGGGTGAGAATCTCTTCAATTTTTGTCACTGAGTTTATGCTTTAAGCAATTTCGTTCTTCCTTCCCTTTGCACAGATTACTCCCTCTTCCCTCTTCCCAGTGCGTCTCTCTCTGATTCCAATAGTCTTATCTTTTCCAAACACTCGCATGTGTCCCTTAAACCCCTGCCAAACACCGCCTTTAATCGCACTCATATCTGTACCCCATTGTCTGTGTCTTGTGTGTTTCCATCACCTCTTGGGTCATGGGAATTGTACTGATATGTTTTTGTTCTCCCTACCACCCACGTTTCTGATACTTTGTGTTCCGCCCAGCAGAGACCCCAACACTTGGTTTACCCCTGAATTATTCTCTTTGTTCAGGACATTTTTATGTGAGCAGTCTTGAATCCTGGCCCAAATTCCAAACAGGAAACATCTTGAGATATGATTAACAATCGTGTAACCTAGGAGCTGGGGTCTCAGTGGGTAAAGGGCCCACTGCACAAACACGAAGACTTCCCTTTGGATCTCCAGTAAGCACATGGCCAGACACAGCAGTGCATGCCCATGATCTCAGTGCTGGGGAGACAGAGACAAACAGATCCCCGGAGGTCATTGGCCAGACAGTCCGGCCAAAGCAGTGAGCTTCAGTCTCATTAAGAAAGCCTGTCTCGGTGTGGCCTTCTCCTCTCCCCGCCATGGCTTGTGCCTGTCCCCTCATATCGGTGTACTCTGAAAAGGGGGAGTCATCTGGCAAGAATGTCACTTTGCCAGCTGTGTTCAAAGCTCCCATTCGACCGGATATTGTGAACTTTGTTCACACCAACTTGAGGAAAAACAATAGACAGCCCTATGCTGTCAGTGAATTAGCAGGTCATCAGACCAGTGCTGAGTCTTGGGGTACTGGCAGAGCTGTGGCTCGAATTCCAAGAGTTCGAGGTGATGGCACCCACCGTTCTGGCCAGGGTGCCTTTGGAAACATGTGTTGTGGAGGCCGCATGTTTGCACCAACCAAAACCTGGCGTCGTTGGCATTGTAGAGTGAGCACAACTCAGAAACGATATGCCGTCTGTTCTGCCCTGGCTGCCTCGGCCTTACCAGCTTTGGTGATGTCTAAAGGTCATCGTGTTGAGGAAGTTCCTGAGCTGCCTTTGGTGGTTGAAGATAAAGTTGAAAGTTATAAGAAGACCAAGGAGGCTGTTCAGCTGCTTAAGAAACTTAAAGCTTGGAATGACATCAAAAATGTCTATGCCTCCCAGAGAATGAGAGCTGGCAAGGGCAAAATGAGAAACCGACGGCGGATCCAGCGCAGGGGACCCTGCATTATCTATAATGAAGATAATGGAATCATCAAGGCCTTCAGAAACATCCCTGGTATTACTCTGCTTAATGTAAGCAAGCTGAACATTTTGAAACTTGCTCCTGGTGGGCATGTGGGGCGTTTCTGCATTTGGACTGAAAGTGCTTTTCGGAAGTTGGATGAGTTGTATGGCACTTGGTGTAAGGCTGCTTCCCTCAAGAGTAACTACAACCTCCCCATGCACAAGATGATGAACACAGACCTTAGCAGAATCTTGAAAAGCCCAGAGATCCAAAGAGCCCTTCGAGCACCACGCAAGAAGATTCAGCGCAGAGTCTTGAAGAAGAATCCATTGAAGAATCTGAGGATCATGTTGAAGCTGAACCCTTATGCAAAGACTATGTGTAGGAACACCATTCTCCGCCAGGCTAGGAATCATAAACCGAGTGAAAAAGCTGGAAGCCGCAGCTGCTGCACTGGCAGCCAAATCTGAGAAGATTGTTCCAGAGAAGGGGGCTGGAGACAAAAAAACTGCAGTAGGCAAAAAAGGAAAGAAGCCTGTGGATGGCAAGAAGCTGAAGAAGCCTGCAGGGAAAGAGGTGGTTATCAAAAAACCAGCAGAGAAGAAACCTACCACAGAAGAAAAAAAGCCTGCTGCATAAACTATTAAAATTTGTTAAATTCCAGAGAGCAAAAAGATACAGCCTATTTGAATAAATCAAAGATGCAGTGAGAAAAAAAGAAAAAAGAAAGCCTGTCTCAGAAACTAGAGAGTAAGTGATCAAGGGAGTCACCAATGTCCACCTCTGGCTTCCATACCTCCCCACACGAACACACACACACACATACATACCACATGAACACACACATACACACCACATACATACACACACATGCCATATGAATACACACCACATACACACACACCCCATCAACACACACCTACACACACACACTACATGAAGTCACACACACCACCACCACCACCACCACCACCACGCTACAGTGTAGCCCTAAAATAGAATCTAAAACATGCAAGTTAAAGTGCAGGAACATGTGGTGCCCTTGAAATGTGGTGTTATCAACATTGTCCCACAGGGGTCAGCTTTTTATTATGCAGACCATTCCCTCAAAGCCACCCAACCTCCATTATTCTAAATCTGCAAGCACCAAGGTACCTTTCACTGTGAATTTGTGTGCTGACAACTAGGTAGGGTGATCTGGCAACTCAGACAATGAATCTAAGTTAGTTCACAAGTTAATGCAAACTCAGCAGCACCCACTCCTTATACTCGTAGTTCACACAAATCAGTCATCAGGAGCAGGTTCAACTTGGTACCCACTGGTGAAATGGGTCCATCACTCTGCAGCACTGCCCTGGGCCCTGAGAAACTGACACCTTCCACTTCTCAGATTGTCTGTGTCTTGTGCATCTGAGTCCATGTTGGTACGTGTGTACATACATGTGTGTGTGTGCATACTTACGGAGGCCCGAGGTCAATGCTGCCTTTTCCAGTCATGCTCCTCCTTATGTTCTGAAACAGAGTCTCTCAGGGAATCTAGAGCTCATCTGTTTGACCACATGACTGGCCAGTGAGTCCCCTCCTATCTCCATACCCCTGCCCCATCCCCAGGGTAGGTGTTACAGAGCCATGTTGCTGCCCCTGCCTTTTTTGTGGGTGCTGTACATCCAAACTCATCTCTTTCAAACATGTGTGTACATATGTGTGTATATGTGTATGTGTGTATGCATGTGCATGTATGTATTTTTTGTATTCGTGTGTATGTGTATGTATGTATGTGTGCATGTGTATGTGTGTATATGTATGTGTGTATATGTGTGTATGTGTGTATGTATGTGTGTATGTATGTGTGTATATGTGTGTGAGTATGTATATGTGTGTATGTATATGTATGTGTATATATGTGTGTGAGTATGTATATGTGTGTATGTATGTGTGTGCATATGTGTATGTGTGTATGCATGTGTATGTGTATGTATGTATGTGTGTATGTGTGTATATGTATGTATGTGTATATGTGTATATGTGTGTGTATGTATGTGTGTATATGTGTGTATATGTGTATGTATGTGTGTGTTTGTGTGTGAGTATGTATATGTGTGTGTATGTATGTGTATGTGTGTATATGTGTATGTATGTGTGTATGTGTGTATGCGTGTGTGTGTATGTATGTGCGCGTGTGTATGTGTATGTATGTGTGCATGTGTATGTGTATATGTATGTATATGTGTGTTTGTGTGTGAGTATGCATATGTGTGTATGCATGTATATGTGTGTATATGTGTATGTATGTGTGTATGTGTGTGCATGTGTGTATGCATGTATGTGTGCATGTGTATGTGTATGTATGTATGTGTGCATGTGTATGTGTGTATGTATGTATGTGTGTGTTTGTGTGTGAGTATGCATATGTGTGTATGTATGTATATGTGTGTATATGTGTATGTATGTGTGTATGTGTGTATGTATGTGTATGTATGTGTACATGTACATGCATGTGTATGTATGCAGCAAGCCCTTACTAACCCAGCTCCCCAGCCCCCTTTTAATATCGTTACCATTTCTATCTAGCAGGCACAATTATGTTTTATTCTGTTGGTGTCTAGAGCAAATACCCTCTTAACCATTTCACCTAAGAGACAGCTGAGACGCAGGATAGCCAGAGTTCCTTCAAGGATCTCCACCTCCTAGAAGCATGAGTTACTCTTCTTCACCTGCCTATAAGTATCAGAGTGGATTAGACAGAGATTATATAAGTAAAGTTCCTATTCTCCCCATTGCTTCAGAACACTTTCTGAGTTCTCACATCTGTGGACAGTGCTTCTGCCAGCCGAACACACAGTTGGAGTGACCTCAAAAGTCAAAGCATGGAAATTTCCAAAAGGGGTGTGCAAGTCATGCCACGTTGTGTGGGGAGGTCTTAGAATTCCAAAGAAAGAAACTCTCCATGCCAGGTTGGCCAGTCTGCAGCCTTTATTAAGAAGGCTTGTATGAAGAGGTAGTTGAAACATCCTGAGTTACACCACAGGATGAGGGCTGGTCCTCTCCAATAAATCAACGAGAAGCGGGTTGAGCTAGCCAATTTTGTATGAGAGCTTAAGGAATTTGTTTCAGGGCAGGGGCCAGTTGCTACGTGTTTAGCAAAAAGGATTAACTTCTCTCAGTGCTTCCAAGTGCCAATCTAGACAGGTTTACCAGTGCAGGGGAACAGTCGAGGGTCAACACCTGGAGGGAAAACAAGGAAGTGCCTGGTGGTTAAGCCACAGAGCAGTCAAAGTGCCGGGTGTTCCATAGGACACAAAGAGATCTGGAAGAACTGATCCTACAGAACAGATGGCTGCAGGGGAAGGGGGTGTACCCCCAGTGCTGTTTACGTATTACCCCTGCCCATCTGAACCCTCCTTATTCCCTAGCCCTGCCTAACTCTAGAGATAGGAAGAAGCTTTCTAATTAGAAGCTGAGAAAGTGGTGCTTAAAGATCTGACTTTTTTTTTTTGGAGCCATCAGGAAGGTGGCAATTTGTTGATTCTTTTAAATGAGAATTTACTGGGCTGTTCAAAGTTCAGCAAGCAATGTTAACAATGGATAGCTCATCACCATCACCATCACCATCACCACCACCATCACCATCACCATCACCATCACCATCACCACCACCACCACCACCACCAATCACCATCACCATCACCATCACGAGGGCACTTAGTGGGTGGTCTCTATAGCAGAGCTATAGTTTGTCCATCTTACTCAGTCCTCACAATGATCCCCACGAGGAAGATGTAATTTCGTATCCCCCAAGGCAGAGCTACCAAAACTGAATCTGTGCCTTGTACATTTTCCCCTAACTAGCTAAGACTCCAACCCAAGCACCTCTGAGTTCAGCCGTCCATGTTCCTAATCGCTCTGCCGTGTCCTGGATACATCGCAGGTTTGATGTGTGTGCCTAGAATGGCACATCTTAGATCAGGCAAAGCCTTGGCTGGTGGTCTGCCAGGGAGGGGAAGAGAGAACATTGCCTATCTGACCATCCCCCCTCCTCAGGCCAAGGCTTGCATTTTGGCTGCTGTCCCTGCTGATCGTTCATCACTGACTGTTCCACGGGAGCAATTTCTTTTCCAGGGAGAGCTTTCCTCTCTTATCAGTGCAAGATACTTTCCCAACCTGCTCCTTCTAAGAAAGCCTCCTTGCACGAATAGAACCTCCAATAGGACCATGTTCCTGGAGAGAGCATGTGCCCGGGCTCCACCCTCATTGGCTCTGCCACAAGACATTTGGTTGTTCAGCCTGTCAGTCACACAAGCCACCCACTCACCCTCCGCCCCATCGTACACAAATGGACAGAAACGGATTGAGAGTTTCAAATGCAGTTTATTGCAGCAAAACAAAGAAATGGGGCAGGGTGGGCAGGGGAGGGGTTGTTCAGAGCGCTCCGTAAAAGACACTCGCAAACACCTTATGTACAAAACCAAAAGCAGCTCTGTGTGCTGCAGGATACAGGATGCTAAGGGGCAGTCCAGTGCTCTGGGCGTGCCAGGCAAAGTTCTGGATCTGAAGTCCTCTTTGAAATGTCATGTTGGTGATGGCAGCTCTAAGCTGTTTCTCAGCAAAACATAAGAGTGGGGTTGTTACCAGGGGACTCAGACTGCTACTAATATGAAAACTTCTTTGCAAGCTGAGCAGAAAAGAAAGCGCGGGGGAAATAAGCCTAATCTGAGCATTTAACCATAGCTCTTTTCTCTAATAAGGCTGGTGCAATTGGTTTTGGTTTTGCCCGCCACGTTTAGCCTTGATGGAAAGGGAGAGCTAATGGTGTGGTGGGCACCTCTTTAGTTGGTCCCTCGGGAGTAAGTGGTGGAAACAAACTTCACACTAGAACTGCCAGAGGACTTAACGCCGCCACCGGAGCTGGATCCTCCCCGGCCTCCCCCAGAGGAACCACCATAGCTGCCTCCGGAGCTGCCACCGCCCCCTCCAGAGCCACCTCTGTGGCCCCCACTGCTGCCGCCGCCGTAGCTGCCGCCTCCGGAGCCGCCTCCAGAGCTGCCACCTCCGTAGCTGCCGCCTCCGGAACCACCTCCGTAGCTGCCGCCTCTGGAGCCGCCGCCGTAGCTGCCGCCACCGCCGCCGCCTCCGGAGCCGTATCTGCCGCCACCTCGGCTGCTGCTTCCGCTCATGCTAGTGTGGCTGGTGCTCACAGCTGCAGAGAGCCTCAGTTACATCCCATCCCACTGCGCCCGCCCGTCCCCCACCCAGCCAAGAGCCCTGAGAAATCCGCTTGTACTTACACACGCTCACGTTGGGGGTGCATTCTCCAGACATCCTGTGGGGAAACAAACCAAGCCCCTCAGTACCTGCAGCCCCCCACCCAACTTCCCAAGGGACGTATCCCAGACTTCTCCCCAGCCCTCCCAAGTCGGTTTTTCTCAGCCTAGGTCCAAGCAGGGAGCGATCCCCCTAAGTCAGACCCCTGTGGCTCAGCTGTGACAAGAGACCCAGGCCAGCCTCAATAAATTGCTCCATTTCATAGGAGAAGCAATGGGCAGGCAGGCAGAGGGCAAGTCAGAAAAAGTAACAGTGTAGCAAGGAGAAGGTAAAAGAAAAGGAAAGAAGTCAGGACTTGTGAGCCCAAGGCCTCGCTCCTGCCTAGTACTGTAGTGATCTTCCCAAACCAAGACAAATGGCAGTCAGCAAGGAATCCCTAAGAAGTCACCATGCTGCCAGGAACCTTCCTCACCTGATCTCCTCTCCTTCCAGAAGTTTCCTGTAGGTGGCGATCTCCATGTCCAGGGCCAGCTTGGTGTTCATCAGCTCCTGGTAGTCACGCAGCAACCTGGTGAGCTCCTCCTTGGCTTGTGTCAAAGCGTCCTCTATCTCATTCAGCTTGTTCTGAGCATCTTTGAGTGCTTTCTCACCACGCTGCTCTGCATCACTGATATTCTGCTGCATTTGGGAGATCTGAGAGAAGAAGAATACAGCGAGTTACACGGGCACGCAGTCCCCCATGTCACCCCACTCTTCCCATCGTGTTAGCCTCGATACCTCAGCTACACTGAGGCACAGAACCCCGGGCTTAGCCACTGTCATGAGTTCCTTAAAATACTTGAAAGGTTTTAGTTGCTTCTCCCAAGCCTGACCTGAGGCTCTGAAGTTCTTTTACCGCATTCCAACTACAAAACCTCTGGCTACCTCTCCTCATCCCTCAACTCCTAAGGTCACCGGTTACTAGTTCAATGTGACCACCATCTTTTCTCTACTGTGTCATCTCCTCAAATTTCCCTCAAGAGTATCCCTCATGAGAGCTGGATTCTGGAAGCTGACATAGTCCCCAAAGGCCCCAGGGTCACCCCATTCTGTGTATCTGAGGGTTACCTGCTTCTTGACGCTATCGATTTCAGATCGAAGTCTCTGGATCACTCTGTTCAGCTCGGAAATCTCCATCTTGGTATTTTTCACGCTGTCTCCGTGTTTACCAGCAGTGATCTGCAGCTCTTCATACTAGAGGTGGCGAGTCATTTCCATTACACATGGATAGAAACCAGTGTGCTTCAGCACACAAACACACCAACAAGCACAGGACACAACAGGGAACCAGCTGAGCATGCAGGCGCTTACCTTGCTCTGGTAAAAGGTCTCGGCTTCGGCCTTGCTCCTCTGGCAAATGCTATCATACTGGGCCTTGACTTCTGCAATGATGCCGTCCAGGTCCAAAGTGCGGTTGTTGTCCATGGACAGGACAACGTTGGTTTCGCTGATTTGAGTTTGCATCTGAGACAATTCCTGCGGGATGTGATACAGAGTTTAAAAAACAAAATCTTGGGGGGTGGTCTGGGGGACTGGGGACTGGGGGTTGGAAGGAAGGTTTCCAGTCTGCAAAGCAGTGGGGGTCAAGACTCGAGGTAGGCTGCCTTGCTTGAATTTCAAGAGTTTACCATTTGGTAGAGTGTGGAGAAGAAGTCGATATCTTGTTGGAGGTTATCCACCCTGGCCTGAAGCTCTGCTTTGTTCATATAAGCCGAATCCACATCCTAGAGGAACAGAGGTATCATAAAGACATGGTTTTTTCCAGGATAGGCCTCCTCTCTCTAGCCATGAAGGGGTTTTCCAAGTAGAGATGGAGTTGGGGGTCTACTCCCCTTTTGCCCAGTTCCATCACGGTTCTAGATGGTTCCCTCTCTTCACATGCCACAAAGAGCTGAGAACCTGCCTCCCTCTTGCTTTAGGTTGCATGAAGCAACCGAGCACTGGGACACGAATAGGTCCATGGAAAGAAAACGGCCAACCCCAGACACCCAGCAGGCTTGCTGCCTAGTTCTCTGCAACATGGCTGCCCTTTGCCATGACCTTTATCTATTGTTTCACAGATGAGCTCCGCCCGCACCACAGGACTCACCTTCTTGATGGTCACGAATTCATTCTCTGCGTTGGTTCTCTTGTTGATTTCATCCTCGTACCTGCAAGAAAGGATAGGCTGGTTAAGTGAGTAAAGGAGCCTGCGGCCCGACACTCAGTGTTCTGGGATAAAGGAGCCCCTGCCTCCCTTTATGAGTGGGGTCATCTCGGCCTCCCCTTCTGAGCACTAAAACCATTCAGCCTGTCTATGTTCTGAGAATATGAAGAGGTGTTGTTTGTTTTTAATGCCTGATTGATTTGCCCCTAACTGAGGGAAAGCCATTGCTACACGACAAGTCACAGCCTTAGCACATCCATGTCCCGGAAACCGTTCAGTTCCGCAGCAAACGTGCCTGACCAGGCTTTCTTACTTGGTCCTGTACTCTTCCACCAGGTCTTGCATGTTCTTCAGTTCGGAATCCATCCGTGATTGGTCGTTCTTCAGTGAGTCCACTTGCCTCCTGAGGTTGCTGATGTATGACTCGAAGAAAGGATCTAAGTTTTGGGTCCGGGTTGAGGTGTCTACCTGCTGCAGCAGCTCCCATTTGGTCTGTAGCACCTGGTTTTGTTGCTCTAGGAAGCGCACCTGAAAACAGAAGATGCAGGGATGGGGTCTAACGGCCACAGTTCAAGACTAGCACAACATTCTACAAAGAACTTCAATTCCTGTTTGACAGCAGGAGATGTAGGGAGAAGTTGACCAAGGTGGAATCCGTATCAAATGATGCAGAAAAGCCCTAGAAGGAAGTAAACTGCATATTGCCAATAGCACCACACACATAAAATTATTGGCATGATGCTTTGAAGTGGATACGTGATGCTTCAAGATTGTTCTTAGATAGATAGGCATTTACATCACAGGGACATATATTATATACATATATATTATATATATATTATATATACATACATACACACACAAGTTCAAAAGTATGTCAAGAAAACATCAAATTGGATTTGGAATTTAACATGGCTAATCATATACTGACATTATTGATAAATTAGCAGAAAAGTCTAAAGTAGATCGTGGCTTTCTAGAACTGAACCCTGGAGTGTGTGTATTTTTTTAAAATCTCCTCCTTGTCCAATACTTGTGGGAAATTGCCAGAGGACAGAGATCCCTCTGAGAGCACAGTATGCTCAGTGCTGACCTACTCCACCCTTCCTGCTCCCTCTCAGGGCATCCTGAGTCACACCTCTCTGTGACCAGTGAAACCCTTGTGAGTTTCTTATTTGCACCCTAGAAAATTCCAGCTGCCCCACTTCTGTAATCTCCAGTCAGGAGATGTGAGCCCAACTTAGTCCAAGAGCTCAGTGAAAATGCAGTGGAACGTCAGCCACACTCATCCTCAGGGTCCCTTTGTCCGGTAAAGAACACACTCATTCCCATCGCTCCTGCGAATGCTGTTCACGTAGGTCCCAGAGTTCCATCCCACAGCATGTCCTTTAGGCATCAAATGCAGACCCCGTAAGGCTAAGCCCACCCCTCCTCCTGCTCAGTCTCACAACCTGGGAGCAGCCAGCTCTCTGCACTCCAAGCAGGTGAACTCACCTTGTCGATGAAGGAGGCAAATTTGTCATTGAGCGACTTGATCTGTTCTCTCTCCTGAGACTTCACTTTTTGGATCTGAGGGTCCACCTCGACATTGAGGGGTTGCAGAAGGCTCTGGTTGATGGTCACTTCCTGGATGCCACCAGGGGGACAGACAGGCCCGAAACCACCCCCAAATCTACCACCACCAAAACCACCTCCACTACCAAAGCCGCCACCACCAAAACCACCACCACCAAAACCACCGCCGACACCTCCACCAAAACTGCCACCCCCAAAGCTACCGCCACCGTAGCTGCCGCCCCCAAAGCCACCACCGTAGCTGCTACCACCTCCAGCCACACTTATGGAGATGCTCCTGCCACCTCCGAGGTTGACCAGACTTTTACTTCCAAAGCCACCACCAGAGCTCCCACAGAAGCCTCCTCCCGAAAATCTACCACCTCCTCCTCCGCCGCTGCGGCGCATGGAGCTGCTGGTGGATCTGCGTTGGAAGCTGACTAGGCCTGCAGAACCTGAGCTAAAGTTCCTGCCGCCGCCGCCACCACCGCTCCGGCACAGGGACCTGGAACTACACTGAAAACTCATGGTGGCTTAGAGAGAAGCAAGAGCAAAGACAAGAAGCGGAAGGAGCTGAGAACTCCTCTGCCTTGAGCCCAGTGCCGTGCCCTTATATACTGAGAGGAGACTGGGCTTGGTCCTCAGAGTCAGCCTGAGATGCAGAGGCTGCAAAGGGTTTGGCTTGCCTGCAGCCATACAAGATTTTTACGAGCCTCAACAATCCGATAAACACTACACACCTAGCTCCCAGGATGGGCTCTCAAAATTGCTGTGCAGACAAGAACGGCTCGTGTGGCAATCGCTTTATCAGACAGGATCTCTCTTCAAGGTGTCTGGGGCTCTGAGAAAGCGGGACCCCACTCCCCCCATATTGGCTTCGAGGTGATTCTCGATAGGATTTTGTAACCTGCGGCACAACTGGCCTTTGTGGGCTCCTTGAGCAGCAGGTGTGCTGACGAGAGCTTGGATCCCCTGAAGGAGCTCTCATCCTTTTCTGAGACTGTCCCTTCAATCCCCAGAGCTCACCAAACCACATCTCCTGACACAGGGCTGGAGGGAAACCCAGCGTTTTTTAGGATAGGTTTTCAAATGCACCTCGCTGATTGATTCAAGAAGGGGCAGCTGCCACTAAGCAGGACGGAGGGGTGGGTGGCCTGGAAGCACCTGAAGGGAACAGTGTGTTCTTTCCTTGGCTTCCTGGTTGTCCCTTTTCAAGTGAGGAACAGCGGGCGTAAGAGGCCAACAATTGAGAATAGGCAGCTCACAAACACCAGTGTAAAAAGCACATGGAGCTGTGAGGTGGGTCAGCATCTAATCCATGCCATGCCAAGCGAAGTGGGGAAGTTGAGGCATGACAGGTTCAAACCCCACGTTAGACCACAGAAGAGGTAAGTGTGGGTTTAGAAGGGGGAGCAGTTATGAAAATCTGGATAACCGAACCTGAGAAGCTCAGTGTTTCTAGAATCGGTGACAACAGTGATAACGGGGGGTCGGGTATGGGAGGAAATGGTGTGGAGGGGAGCTAAAACCAGTCAGGAACTCCTCATGTACCAGCAAGTGTTTTGTGGCTTATATGCCATAAGTTAATGTCCATAGAAATTCGAGACTCGTTTCGAAATGAGAACGGAGAGGCATGAGGTCTGAAAAGCTCCCTCACATTATCTTAGGTAGTAAGTGTCCATCTGGAGTGTGACTGAGAGTGCCCAGCTAAGGATTGTATGTCAGGTCCTAACACACATTTTGTGTGTTAGCCCAGCAAGCGAGTTCACATTCTCCTGTGTGCTTTGGGGGGAAACTGAACAGCTGAGCTGCTGCTGTCTCGGCACAGAAGGCAGGCTCTGAGTCCTTGGCTCCTGGCACATTGGAAAACTCTGGAAAGATTCCTTCAGATCTCTCTGAAAAGAGGAACCTGAAGATGAGGGAGACTCTGCTTCTGTCCTGGTGCTAGTGTACCCAGCATGCATCACACCCGTTCTGAAGCCTTCCTGAAGAGCAGTACTCGATTGGTAGTAACTTTGAGATCTGGAAAGACCAGAACCTTCACAGATGATCATCTTAGAAGTCTGGCGTGCTCCCCACTCTCAGTGCAAACGGAGTGGAAGACACCTTCTGGAGGCACCTGCTCTGAGCTCTGGCTCCAAGCAACCCTGCGAATGCATGGGGGTTTTCCCTGTACAAATAAACTCTGTGGGAAAGGAGGCATCTGTAAAGACCATCCTTGTCAGCTCTGAACCCGGGAACTGTGACAACACTCTGCACCCTATCCATCTTGCTTTCTCTTGTACCAGTATTTGCCATTGCCTCCTCCAAGAAGTACCCCAGCCTGGCCTCTGTCCTCCAGCCCTCCAGGTTGCACAGCACTCTCTCTTCTGGAACTCTGTCCTAGTGCTGACACCCGTAGACTGCTAAACTAACCATCTCTTTAGGGAATGAGTAATTGGGTCTTGAGAACAATAGGGACAAGAGTGCCCTTGGTGTGCTAATGACGGTTGCCTAATCGACTTCTAATAGGCAATCAAATTCTTTTAGTTCAGCACACTCCCTGATGAGACATGATCGACTCCTTCTAGCATTTGGGAGGAGGGGGGTGCAAGTGCTTAGGTGCATGCATGCGTGTATATGTGCATATGTGTGTTGTGTGTGCATGTGTGTGTGCGCATATGCATGCTGTGTGTGCTTGCATGTGTATGTGCCTATGTGTGCCAGTCAGTGAGTCCTGCTTCCCTAAGCAACCAACAAAGAACGGGGCAATGGTGACAGCTTACAGCATGGCAGATGCATTCCGGTACTTATCTTGAGAAGGGGAAAGGCAGGAACTGGAAGCATCCAGAAGACACAAAAATCACTCCTAGCTCAAGTGCACAGCTCCCACGGGACACATACCAAAGCTTGCCCTGAGAACTCCACATGTTGAAAACCCAGTAAATGAAGCTGAAAGCTGAGGCCCCAAAACCTGTGGCTTCCTTAACACACTCCAGCTAGAACAAGACACATGTGGGGCCAGACCCTGGGATTTCTGCTGACTTTCCTTCTATCCTGGAGCAGAGGCACAGAGAGACAGCAAGTGGTACTGGACTATTCTCATCTCTCTGGTACTCAAGAGGTTCTACCATAGACCCTGCCTACCACAGAAGTGAGGACACACAAACAAGTAACTGACATCTGCCCGGGTCATAGAGTCAGTTCCTAGGGATGCTCAGTTTCTGAATCATGACCCCCTGTTCTCTCTCTCTCTCTCTCTCTCTCTCTCTCTCTCTCTCTCTCTCTCTCTCTCTCTCCCCCCCCCCTTCCCTTCCTCCCCCTCACTTTCAACTCCACAGGGTAGGAATTGTACCATTGCTAGTGAGCCACAGTCCCTCCCTAAGCTGTCCTAGGATGTGGGATCGGTTAAAACATCTGTGAAACAGAAGGTGTAAGCCACACACTTAGAAAACACAGGCATGAATGGAGGGGAGAAGCAGCCCAAACTTCTGTAGGCGCCAAGCGCTGTCACGTGCTACATCTCATGTAGATGCTGCTGAGAGATGCTGGCCCCACTTTAAAGAAAGCTTGACTTATCATAGAGTCTGAAAAGTGTGCCTTGGGTCACCCGGGTGGTAACTGACAAGCCAACTCTGGAGCACATGCCTCTTGTCCTGTGTTACCCACATTGCCTATACCTTCTCTGCTCAACCCCAAGAGGTGACCCTTCCTCCCCGTGCTCTGTCCAGTTCCTCCTCCTTGTCTCTTTGTCCCTCTGCATTTTCCAAGTTCCCTTCTCTTTCCAGTGAGGCTTTCTCATACTGGCAACTCATCCCACAGACAGGCTTTGGGACCACAGGAAAAAAACCTCACGACTAGCGACTGCTCTAGACTCCGGTTCCAGCCAACCACTCAGATCGTCAGGGGTCAGCCCAGACCTCACCACCTCCGAGGAGGTTCCTTGATTAACACCATGCTGCTACTCTGTTGGGCTCATTCCCCTTAAACTTGGTTTGTGCTGTGGTACTGGCCCTTCTGCTCTTTTGTCTGTGTGTTTGCTCGGCAACAACTAACCCTCCTCGCCATAGGGGTTTCTCAGCCTCCTGCGGGAGGGAGGGGGGGGGCCAATGAAGAGATAATCCCAACAGTACGTGCTGACCGCATTCCCTTCCCCGCCCCCACACCTCTGCCAAGAGAAGCTTTGGGGCACAACAGGGGCGGGTGTGGTGATGTTTTGAGAGCTTTTTGAGGGATGGGACCAAGAAAAGAATTGAGAGTAACAAGCAATGACAAGCCACCCAGCCCTGTGGGACTCTGGCAGGGCTATGGGAGAAGGAAATTTCAGGGGAGTGGGGAGAGCCAAAGCTTGGGAGGAGTACAGGGGAGTCACAAACAATGGGGAGGCGGGGTGAGATGTTGAAAGCTGATAAATGGCTGAGGAGCGGCCACCACCGAGGCTTTTTATTGCGAGGCGGAAGGGTGCAAGGATCCACTGAAGGCAGGCAGGCAGGCAGCAAAGCAGACAGCCCCTCAGAGTCGCTGCTAGGCAGTGTGGGAGTCGACAGAGACCAGAGAGGAAAGCCCCGTGTAGGAGAGAGGCTGTGGATGCTGCCTCAGTCTTCGCTGGGGTAGGGTGGGGGGCATCACACTGCCCGTTGCACATTTTTACCTGTATGACGCTAAGCAGGTTACCAACTGTGGGATTAACTTTCCTCGTTTGTAAAGCAGGGGCTAAGTCTACCTGCTTTACAAACTGCTGCAGGGTGTGGGTGATAGCTAGAGAGAGGAAACTCTGCCCTCCTTACCTTCGGAAGGGACCCAAAAGCTGATATAATCATTGGGAAATGTTGGGTGCAAGCCCCTTGCTGAAATTCATCAAAATACTAAAAAAAAAAAAAGGCTTAAGTTCTTGAGACTCCCCAGGACTTGTAAGGACCTTAGGTTTGTCATAGGGAAGATAGACATCCCTATGTTGCATCCCATAGAAATGATGCTTGCAGCCAGTACCTGTGATGGAAGGGAGGCAGGGTTAGATGCAAGGAACCCTGGGTGAAACCAGAGGATGCTTGCTCTGGCTTGGAGCCAAGCTCGCCAGACTCAGCATGCTGGAGCAGCAGGCTGGAAGCCAGGCTGCCACTGGAGCCCCCCAAAGGCCTTCCAGGCTTAGCACTGGGACATTTGGAAATGACTGTTCGTTCTGGAGAACCTCCCAACAGCCCAAGTTCCCAGCCCAACCCAGCAACAGCGCACTGATCAACTTGAAGACATCCAGTTTCCTGGACTGATCGGAAAGCTGATAAAACCAGGGCATCGAGTCCAGCAAAGCCATGGGAACTATAACAGACAGCTTGAAGGAGGGACCGTCGGAGCACCTGGCTCTTTAATTCGAAGATACATCCTGGGCCAAAGGGCTAGGCATATGACTCCGCCTTAGACCAAGAACTTTCCCAGCCTAGACACGCACATCTCACCCAAGGTCAGATGGAGTTAGAACGTCAGTGAGCCAATGGCTGTTTCTCCTGTTCACCGTGTCCTAGATAAAAATCTCTGCAGCTGAGAAGCAGGTGGAATTAAATTTAGATTTCTATTGTGGCCCGCCCTGCCACAGCCTCTGAGAGGGGAGGAGCAGCTGGCAATGCTCCCCTGGGATCCACACTAGTTCTTGCCAGCCTGTATCTGATGGGTGATAGATGATGGGCTGGCTTTGCTTCTGACAACCTGCCTTATGGGAAACCAATAATTCATTCAGCACTGTGGGATATCCCATCAAGCCCGCACTGGGATCTTCCAGGTCCTCTCAAGGGACAGTGGGAACCAAATAAGATAATGCAAGCTAGGCATTTTATAGAATTCATTTATAGAATTGCTCATTCTTTTCACTGGGATGACCTGGATGTGATGGAGTTTGGCCCTGATGAGACTCTTCATTGGCCACACCAGGAAACCTTTTCTAGTCTTCTGATGCACCCCAGTGCTGGTATATATTGTTCCAGCTCTACAGGGCTTCCTATAGCCCCGAACATAAACATCTAGACTCTAAGAGTCCTTCCTTGCCTCTTCTCCCCGTATTTCCTGTGGCCCTGGCCTGAGGTATCTCTTTGCTCACAACCTTAGAACTGGGGTGTTTGGTTCCCTCCTTCTAGTTCAAGGCTTCCACTCCCCTCTGACTAAGATAGTCGAGTCTTTTGAGGTTAGAAAAGGCAGTGCCGTGTTTTCTGGGGCAATCCTGCCCAGAAGGATGGGAAAGATATTCTATGATTGACCCTGTCCTGATGCTTTTTCCCAAAGTCACCCTGAATTCCCTTTGAGCATCGTACACATGAGTGATCCCAGACCACACCCTCTAATGGGTCTACCGCTGACAAAAAAACAAAAAACAAAACAAAACAAAAAAAAAAACCCTCAGGTTTATTTGACGATCTTGACTTCGTGATTGTCTTCTACTTGATTTAGCCTTCGCTGGGGTCTGACCTTATTCTTCCCATTAAACATACAAATCTACTCTGGCTCTCCCTCATGCACTCTTCAGGCAGCAGAGATGGGGAATGCTCCCATGGGCACATCCCCACCGCCCCTGTGACTTCCCTCAACCTGGTGCCAAGCAGTCAGTCAACATTGCTTGCAACCTGAAAACTCCCCCAGGGGGCCTCTCTCATCATAGTCAATAGATGGTGTCTCTCACTGGAACCAAAACTGCTGTAGTGTCCACCTGTCCAACTGGGTCATCAGCTGGGGCCAAGCCTTCTTGCCTAGGCAGGCTCTTCAAATATCCACAGATAACAAACCCAACTCCCTCCTCCCTGGGCTTCTCTTCAGATTCTCCAGCCTTTCCTTTCATGGCCAGGCTTCTGATGCCCACCACTACTGTCCTGGTCACTGCTCACTGAAGGGGCTGCTCTCTGCTACTAATCTTGGCATTCAGAGCCCCCAGAATGGTCTCACAACAGAAGGGCCTGAACAACTCCTCTTCCTGATGCTTCTCTTCCTGGTTCCCACAGTCACCACCACGCCCTGTTGACTAATGTGTTCTCACCAACAGCTAAACGCTGTCAATCATTTTTATGTTCATTGCTGTCTACCCTCTTCTCCTTGGGCTACTGCTTGGGCTCTTGGCTTTTTATTTCAAATACAGAGCCCTGTTTCCATATCCTCTTTCTCATTTTCCATTGGGACAATCCCTCTGCTCACATCTCCCTTCTTAGCCTGCTTCCCACAGGCCAAGACAGAAGTCAGGTGTGCCGCCAAATACTTTTTAACCAATATAGGTTGTAGTCTGAACTGAATGCATCTCATACCTAAATTCTGTCTATATTCCTTCATGGGATGAAAATCTTATGATGTACCTGCAGACAGACTCTGAAATTCCACATAGGATACAGTTATGGAGTGGTTTGCTCCACTTCACACATTTCTACAATGTGTTGGTCATAAAGCACCTATTAAAGCCACTCTGGCCTTTGAATGTGCCTCAGTTCCCTTGCCTCCTAGTTTAGTCTGTCCCCTTGTCTTTTAGTCTCCTGTCCAGACAGCCCTACCTGGCTCCCTGCCCACATCTGTCCCTGCTTTAACTCCAAGCCCTCGACCATTTTCCAACCTCCAGAAGCCACCTCTACCCTCTGATGACCCCCGGTGTAGTTCCACCATTCCAGTCTGCTTGGGTCCTCAGGGGTCTTGTTTATGCCATCAAGCTGGAAGACCCAAAGAGACACACACTCGGTTTTCTCTTCCCTCTGAACCTTCTTTCCCTACTCATAGTATGTCATTTGTGTTTCAGCACCTCAAGATTCAGAAGTCTATCCGTTCTCCATGGCATCTCAGTGACGCTGCCACTGCCGGCTGCACAATGATTCTCTCCAGTTTGATCTCATCCCATAATAAACCACTATAGGAGCTACACAAATGATCCTGTTGAACAACTGTGCAGCTGGCTTTTGAAGGATGAGCAACTTTACAGACTAGTAAGGGTGAGAGTTTGCGGGCCTTTCCAAGATGGCACTTGGCAATAAAAAATAATAAAGGCAATAACCCTTGGGTGCCGATGGTACCACCGCGGGGATGTGCTTCCAAGCATGAGAACCTGGGTGTTCTCCCAGAATGTAAAAGCCTGACATAGTGACACACACTCACAATCTTAGCATCAGGACGGGCAAAGAAGGGTGGGAACACGGGGCTCACTGGCCAACCAATCAATTAGCCTAATTGGTGAGTTACAAGCCAGTAAGAGAACCTGTCATCCCACACACACATACCAAAAAAAGAAAAGAAAAAGAAAAAGAAAAATGACACCCAAAACTGACAGCCAATGTCCTCTGTCTCCATAGGCATGTGGGCATGTGCACACAACTGCACACACACACTCCCATACATGTGTTCCTGCACACACATGTGCCCATACTCACATGAGAAGAAAAATAAGCCTTAACTGTTCAAATTAGGATTAATTTCAAAGAACTGACAAAAATAATAACTCATCTTCTGGCCACACAATATACGGAGATCACAAGAGAAATTTATTGTAGGAAAAAACAGAACTGCCAAGCCCTTCAGAGTTAAGCTTCCAACCAGGAAATGAGGTCACAAGCATTACCCAGCAGCACCTGTGGAGAAGCTCTCCCGGACAGAATTATAGACTCAGCGGTTGTAGGGACTAGGCAAGCAAGTGAAAGGGTCCTCGGAACAGGAAGCAAAGGAGCATTCCCTCTCTCATGACTGCTCATTGGCTGGCACTTTCCTCTTCCTGCCCCCTCAGCACAGCTCAAGTATTTTTCATAGAACTGTAAATTAAATTTTAAATTAGGAGACGAAGTCTGACAAGGTGCTCGGAATCAGAACACAAGGGACAAAGGAGATCTGAAAATGAGTCTTGGCTTGTTTGCAAATACCCAGGCCATTTCCAGATTGACATAAGGCTGCAACTCTCATTCCCCAGGCCCAGACACTTGCATGGAGCGGGGCTGCCCTGCAGGTGCCCGTGTTCTCATCAGAGCCTTTTGGAGTGGGATTCAGGAAGGGGTTGGCTCTAAATGCAAGGGGCTGCTGGAAAGGGAGAGGACAGAAACAGAACTTGATTGACTACCTTATCCTATCCCCACCCACTGCTAAGGACAGTCTTCCTCTGACAAGGACTTAAGTCCCCATACCAACTGAAATATCCCGGCAGGACTGTTAACCAGGGGATAACACAGGTCAGCACAGGTATGGCCTACAGGTACCGAATCAGAACAACAAGCCTACCCATGCTGTCATGGTGAAAGAGCATGAGTGGCCCCGAAGGCTCTTGGCTCAGACCTCCCCCTCACTAAGTAAACTTGCCTTGGAATAATGATTGCAGTAGGCCGCTGCGGGGTGGGTTATTATTTACTAGCAGCCCAGTTTAGGAACGGGGACCTGGGACTGAGGATCTCAGTGAAGTCGTTCACCAAGATCATTTCCTTCATTGCTGGGCAAAGCCCCTGAGGATCAGGACAGTAGCAAGACCAGCAGAGGGATGACTGAGTGAGCATGTGTCTGTCTCTTCCTAGAGTCTGAGTCACCTAGAAACTTGCTGGGACCCATTGGGAAAAGATAGGCGAGGGAGTCCGGGAGGGATTGGGGGAAAAGACCCTAGAAGTGCAGGGGCCCCGGCTGCTACTCCACCACGTGCCTGCGCGAGGTGTGGGTGGAGGTCTGCAGTATCTGCGTGCGGGAGGAGCTGCCACCGCCGCTGTATTTGCTGCTGCTTCTGCTGCTGGAGCCATAGCTCCCGCCGCCTCCGCTGCCGCCTCCCCCGCGGGAGCCTGTTCCTCCTCCACCTCCGCGGGAGCTGCCGCCGCCACCACCGCCTCCTCGCGAACTGCCGCCGCCATAACCTCCTGAGCCGCCGCCGCCGCCAATGGTCACCTGGCTACTCTGCACCGCTGGACCAGGAAAGGACAGACACAGAACGGCCAGGAGAACTCAACAAGGGGACCCAGCAGCACCAGCCCTGAGCACCTGCCCTCCCCCTTTGAAAACAGGCATTGGAAGTCAACGACACACTTCAGAAGGGTGTAGACATCCGTTTAAGTAAAGCGTGCCGCCCCTGTTTAGCCAGACAGGCCCTCTGTGCTCAGTTCTTATAGAGTACAGATCCTAAAGATCTCTACCCGGTGTTGTCAAGTATCTCAAGCAAGGAAAGTAGGCCTTGCTCACTTTGGTGTGTTTTTTTTGTTTTGTTTTGTTTTGTGTTGTGTTGTATTTTGATTTTTGTATGAGACTAGAAAACAAAAGCAACCGGGCCCAGCCCACCCTTCTCTGCCCAGCACCAACCAACCTCCTGTCCCTGGACTCTCTGCTACTTACAGATGCTCACTTGACTCTGCAGAGCCCCCGACATCCTGTGAAATCAAAGCATACGCGTCAGTCAATCCTAGGAGCGGAGAGGCTGGTGGAAGGGTAGAGCAGAGGTGTCCCCCAGCACTGGCATGCAGCCTTGTAGCATCTGTGGGTCACACGGCTGCACCCAGCTTTGACTAGGGTAGAAGCACGATGCTTGGGAGAAGGGGGCTGATAGCCATGGCTTCTTCCCTACCCTCGTAACCTATACATCCTAACTTGAACGTTCCCACTCACCCTGGACAACCTTCCCAGGGAACACCTAGCAAGGCCTCTCCAGTCTCATTACTCCATGGACTCATCCTCATCTTTGACCCATGAAACGTGGCTGCCGTACACCCACCTGCTCTCCTCGCCCTCCAAAAGCTCGCGGTAGGTGGCGATCTCCACATCCAAGGACAGCTTGGCACCCAGCAGTGCCTGGTAATCTCTCAGCAGCCTAGCCAGGTCCTCTTTCATCTGCTGCAAGGCCTCTTCCGTTTCTTGCAGCTTCTGCTTGGCATCCTGGAGAGCTCTTTCTCCCCTCTCCTCTGCATCCGAAATGGATCCATGCATCTGTTCGATCTAAATCCAAGACGGGTGGGGGAGCACAGAGGTGTTGAGCTCCTGGAATCTGACCTGGGTCTCATGGGAGGTGCATGTCTGGTAAGCCCACCCTGAGTCCTGTCCCACCTGCTTCTTGATGTTGGCGATCTCTGCCTGCAGCCTCTGGGCGTTGCGGTTAAGCTCTGAGATCTCCATCTTGCTATTCTTCAGGTCATCTCCATGTTTGCCAGCTGTGATCTGCAGCTCTTGGTACTGTGGGCCAGAGGTACCATCATGGTCAGTTCACTAGGCTCTCCCAGAGAAATATATCTGTGCTGCTCTCTCTTGGAGTGAGTCCACCTAGAGTTGTGATCACACATACTCACACTGACCCCAAAACTCCCTCAGCTGAGCAGCAAAAAGAGACAGTACGTATGTACGTACACACACACACTCACACACACACACACTCACACACACACACTCACACACACACTCTCTCTCACACACACACACACTCACACACACACACTCACACACACACACACATACAAACACACACCCCTCTATAGGAGGTCTCCCTCCTCTCTCATTCCCACCAGTCTGGGCAGGCTCATAACCCACCCAGACAAACCTGTTTCTCAATCTTTACCAGCATTTTCAGGCACCTACTTTCACACAGCCCATACCCACATACCCGCCCACCATAGTCCTTGTCCCTTTTCCAGAAAGATTCTCTTAGCAGAATCTGCTGGTTTCAGAAGCCCTCAGAGGCACCCATACTCATTTCTTTCTCTCCTATGCCTTATCAACCAGACTACACCCAGGGCATCCTCAGGAAGAGTTGACAAGAAAATGTGCATTCTGACAAAGCTCTCCTTCCCCAGTCTCCTGACAACATCCACTGCAGCCCAGAACGTGTTTTCAGACTGTGGGACGAGGTCAGTGATACTGGAATTGTCTTTAAAATACACAAAGCAGGTCACCACATCCTAGTTACTCAGAACTCAATGACTGGGCTTCAACCTTTGTTCCTTCAACTAGAGTCTTAACCATTCAAACATATCAATTCATACTCAAGAGGTTGTCGAAACTTCCCAGTGGCACAGTGACAAGTATATTTACCCAGTTAAGTTCCCATACTGCTAGGAATGTTGTAAAATATTTGGAGTCCCAGAAAGTGACTCTAAAGTTTCTAAGTGACACATAAAAAAGTAGAAAACTAAAAAATGTGCTATAATTAAAAAAAGTGAGAGTAACAAAGTAACAAAGGTTGTAGGGGTTAAGAACCTGTTTGTGATCAAAATGTGAATGCTTCACTCCTTCTTTAAAAGGGGAACAAAAATACCCTTGGCAGGGAATAGAGAGGCAAAGATTAAAACAGAGACAGAAGGAACACCCATTCAGAGCCTGCCCCACATGTGGCCCATACAAATACAGCCGCCCAATTAGACAAGATGGATGAAGCAAAGAAGTGCAGGCCGACAGGAGCCGGATGTAGATCGCTCCTGAGAGACACAGCCAGAATACAGCAAATACAGAGGCGAATGCCAGCAGCAAACCACTGAACTGAGAATAGGACCCCCGTTGAAGGAATCAGAGAAAGAACTGGAAGAGCTTGAAGGGGCTTGAGACCCCATATGAACAACAATGCCAAGCAACCAGAGCTTCCAGGGACTAAGCCACTACCTAAGGACTATACGTGGACTGACCCTGGACTCTGACCTCATAGGTAGCAATGAATATCCTAGTAAGAGCACCAGTGGAAGGGGAAGCCCTTGGTCCTGCTAAGACTGAACCCCCAGTGAACTAGACTGTTGGGGGGAGGGCGGTAATGGGGGGAGGATGGGGAGGGGAGCACCCATAAAGAAGGGGAGGTGGAGGGGTTAGGGGGATGTTGGCCCGGAAACCGGGAAAGGGAATAACACTCGAAATGTAAATAAGAAATACTTAAGTTAATAAAAAAAAAAGTAATAAAAAAATTTTAAAAAGAACCTGTTTGTAAAATGCACACCTGGGTTTGGTTAGTTATTTTGATGCTTTTTATAGGGTTTAGGAAAATGAGTTCTCCAGAAGGATTAACTAAAAACAAGTAAACAATACAGGCAGGAACTATCCTGTCATATTCAGTGTTGAGGAGAGAAAGATAATTTCTGAAGTCTTTTATCATAGACATGTTAGACTTTAAAGTCAGGAGGCAATAGCAGTTTGAGGACTGTCTGTTATTTTAGGGGGATGCAAACTTGAAACCCAAGCTCACCTTGGTTTGGTACAGTGCCTCAGCCTCGTCTTTGCTCTTCTGTGCAATTAATTCATATTGGGTGCGCACTGCATCGATGATGCTGTCCAAGTCCAAGGAGCGGTTATTGTCCATTGACAAGATGACATTGGTATCACTGACATGGGTTTGTATCTGGGACAGCTCCTGTGAAACATGGAACACAGTTCACTCCTTCTGCCCTTCTCCCCAAGGATGTCTAGGGAAGCCAGAAACCTAGGCTAGGAAGACCTTTTGATAGAACTTTCTCTTAATTGTTCTGTGCTATGAAACATAAAGGGAGGGCCTTAAGTATTCTGACTAAAGGTAGAGGCCAAGGCATCTGGCAAGAGGAAGGAACCCGTGACCCCACCAAGCTTCTCTTGTACTAACTGCCCAGCCTTGCCGGGGCTTCACTGACTTTGATCCAGGCCCTGGACAAACACAGTTGTTCCTTGTTGCCATAAGAGTTCTCAGAATCAGTGGAAAGGAATCCAGTTTGGAGCCATTTGGCTACAAAGTTAATTCATGCAATATTCTGTTGGATGGACGGCTCATAAGGTAAGTGGAGCTTCTGACACAAGTGTCAGGTCAGAGCATGAAGCCCCGTGTTAGACACAGATGACAGGTGGGGGTGGGGAGCTCACTGTCCTGCTCTCTGTCCTTCAGTTTGCCCTTACCACAGAATCCCTTCCATTGTCCTCTATGGGGTTTTCCCAGAGTCCTGTGGACTTCCCACAGTGTGTGAAACCTGGTTGTTCCCCTCATCCCCCAGGTGGCCTGAGCACAGGAAACTGCTTTACCCTCACTGATCTCAAGATGCTCACTGTCCCCACCCACATCTCCATGAGTGCCACCAGAACCACTGAAGTTGAGGGAATGCCCCAACTGGGAGAGGGGGCTGGTAAGATGAGCCTTCTCCAGTTCTCACTCTTATGGGATGTGGGAAAAGAAAAGGGGCTTCTCCTCAGGACTGCACTCACCGTATCAAATAGATATTTCAGGAAGTTGATCTCCCCGTACAGCGTGTCCACTCTGGACTGCAAGTCTGATTTGGCCATGAAAGCAGCATCCACGTCCTGTGTAACAAAGGTGCTCCATTTTGTCACTCAGGCACTGCTGGCCATCAGTTTTCTGGCTGCCCCCAGGTCAGTGGCAAAAGCCTTCTGATTTACTTCCTGGCTAAAAATGTCGTCACTTCACTCAAGTCAGAGCTAGAAACTGAGTTCCTAGCCAGAAAGAGGCACACCACCACCTCCACAGCTAGGTCAGCCACACCAACTCCCTAGGCCCCTCCCAAGTCCCCAAGGCTATATGCAACTGACATTTAAAAGCTGCCAGTTAGCTTAACTTCTATTTCCAAAGCCTAGAGGACTCCCGGAGCCACAGTAGTATGGGCCTGACTTTCTCGTGTGTCAGGGCCCTGCAACTGGACAGAGCACACTGCACATTAGTCCAAGAGGTCACCCTGTCCCTAGCACAGAGCACCACCAGGGGTTTCCTCCTACCCAATCCTGAGCTCCCCGAGGACCCCTCTCCCCCCTTACCTTTTTCAAAACAACAAAGTCATTCTCTGAATTGGTCCGTTTGTTGATCTCATCCTCATACCTGTGAAAAAAGATGAGAAGAAGGCTGTAAAGGCTGACCTGGCTCCTTGAGATTCAGCCTCCCAGCAGAAAACCCAGACTACTCTCCCAAGCCTCCACTGTCCTGAACCCAACCCCCCCACCCAGCACTGCTGCCCCCTGCCAGGGCCTGGTGCTCTGGCAGATGAATGGCTAGAAGTAGCTCCCAAAACTCGTAACCAACAGGGTGAGGACCAGACAGGAAACCTGAGAGACGTGCACACAGAATGCCCCCCAAATGTTAGCATTTACTCTGATGTTCCCTCGAGCTTTTTCCATCACGACCATAAAGTAACAACCCCCTTAACTAAATCTCTTAAGAGAAAAACTTCATCTACAGTTTTGTCTTCACCTCCAATGTTTTATTTTTCCCGTGTAGACTCACACAGGTGACCCTCCAATGGCCCAACACAGTAAGCCCATCCAGGTGATATCACAAGAAGCACCCTTGAGGTGGGAGACTATAGAAGAGGACACTCAGGCACCGACAGTCGCTCGTGGACAACTGGTCGAAACTCAACCATCATCCCTACCATGACTGCCCGTGATTGTGCTTAGTAAGCGCCAATGCTAAAAACTCTTAAGTATCATTTCTTCTCAACCGGTGTTTCTCAGAGTGTGGTCCCCAGTGCATACATATGTACTGGATGCATCCCAGACCCTCTAGATCAGAACCACTGGCCCCGGGCGCAGAGCCCAATGCAACGGGATGCATCTAAAATTTAAGAACCACAGATCTACTCCTCAGAGCACTCAGCAAGGAGGGCAGACTCCGGGCAGAGAGGTGAACTCATTGTAGGGTTCACTCATCTTCTACCCTTCCCTGATCCATATGACACCTGGTTTCACCGCTGTCCTACACAGGAGTGTCATATGTAAAACGGTGCCCCTTTCGGTTACACAATTCAGAGCCCACTTGCTCCCAGGCCCACCCGCAGCAGCATGACCCTGACAGTCTTCTCCTTGACCCCTTTGCCCCGCCCCGGATCCTTACTTGTTCTTGTAGTCCTCCACGATATCCTGCATGCTCCTGATCTCTGAGTTCTGGCGCAACTGCTCATTGGTCAGAACATCCACCTGCCTCTGCAGCTGATTGATGAACTCCTCAAAGATGGGCTCCAGGCTGCTGGTCCGAGTAGACGTGTTCACCTGCTGCAGCAGCTCCCATTTGGTCTGCAGCACCTGGTTCTGCTGCTCCAGGAAGCGCACCTGAAGAACACCCCTGGAGCTCAGAACAGTTTTCTCCGTGTGAAGAGAGACCAGTGGCTTTACAGCACACTCAAACCTCAGAAATTCGAGATGGGCCTTCTGGCCAGCGAGGGAGGCAATGTGGTTCCTTAGGTCACCTTCAGCCAGTTTCATCCAGCTATACCCCTTTATATAACAGACCTCTCACACCACACTTAATTTGCCCATGCCAACATGAGCAAACACCACTTCCTTCGTCTTTATTATTGCGACAACGCCTAAGGCAAGATGCAGAAGAAACAGCGGGTCTCGGAATGTTCTTAGGTGGGTGCCCCTCCATTCACTACTGTGTTTGCTGCCTACCACTGTGGTTTCTGAGACAGCAACCTTGTTTAAATGCTATTATAGCCCCGCCAGAGAATTTTAAACGCGTGCTTTTGCTCTTTGAAATCCTGCAATGCATTTAGATGCCCCAGGTAAGAGCTTTGGGCTGACAGATACTTGAAAATATGCCCCAAATTTGCTATTTCCTTCGCTCGCCTAGGAAAGAAAGCACAGAAATGGCTCTGTGTTTTCACCACTTCTTCCTTCTCTAACTGTGGGAACAAAGACTGGACACAGAGAGGGAGAGGTCTGGCGGTGTGGATCAAATGCATACATGGCACTTGCTCCATGTCACCAAACCCAGCTTTCACTTTCCTAGACCAGTTTCCCACAGATGGATCTTCCGCTCCCATGCAGTGATAGAGAAGGCTGTGCTGTAGTATGCTTCCCTCAGGTGAATGCAAGTGTGTGCACACACACATGCACAGTCTCACATTCATATATATATATACATGTATAATGTATACATATACTACATATACATATACATCATATATATCATTATACATATATAACACATACATGTACATGATATACATATGCATCATATACATATACATAATATACATATACATCATATACATACACATATACATACACATCATATACATGTACATGTACATATACATATACATACATGTCTAGCACATATACCTCTATAGGCATATTTACAGGCACAAATATTCACATCCACACAAACAGCCATATTCACACACTCACCTGTACACAAATGCATGTGTACACACTCAACTTTACATAAATACGTTTATATACATCCATTCGTATATGCACATCAACAGAGAGACAGAGAGAGAGATAGCTCGGGGAGCCATGAAAGGGATGGGAAATGCCTGCTTTGTGGGGTCAGAACAGCACTTTGCGTACACTCCTGTGATGAAGCGCTCACTCACTATACGGCACCCAGAATTCCCAGGCCCCTGAGACTCCACCTGTCTAGGGAGCCAGCCCTGCCAAGTCCCTGTGGATAAGAATGTGACCTGGGAGCATCATTCTCAGGCCTCTCTTGGTTGACTTTATCACAGCAAGGGCTTGGGCAACCAGCCCTCACGGTAGACTTGTCAGCACAGCTTGGGACGCCCCCACGAAAAATTCCTGCCACTATCTTCCTTCTGTGGTGTCACTCCCAGGGAGTGGGAAAGTCACTTCTGCACCCCATTACAGCAGTATGTTTGGTGACGGTGGCGGCTTCGACGTCTTCTCGGATTGTGGCTTTTACTCCAAATGAGACACAAGACTCCACAGAGGATTTATAAAGGTGAGGATGCTGACCTTTGAAAGGATGCCTCTGCAGTACTATTGAGAATAGCCCAGGAGCTGGAGAGATGGCTCAGCCATTAAAGGATAGGCTCACAACCAAAACTATAAGAGAAGAGCCCAGGCTGTGCCAAAGGGGAAGCAGAAACCAGGATGAGAAATTACAGTTACAAAACTTTGCTTTCTTCCACACCGGAGGCCTGAAGGCTCATTGTCCTCACAGGGCCTGCTCCAAAGGGAGATTATGAAGCCACTAATTCCCGTTCCCTGCTGCAAAATGTAATAGGCTTCTGTCCTTGTCAGGAGCCTTGATCAAGTGAAAAATCCCAGATTAATTTCCAGAAGTCTGTGGGACTTTGTTTGCCAGTTTTCCCTGCTCCTCCCTTGGCCAACCTTGGCCTCCTGACAGCATCTCCCTCACTGATAAGCCCTTGCTCCAGGCAAACCTTCCGGCCCTTGCCTGCACTCAGGCACCATGGTAACTAAGCATGCTTCTCATCCTGAGTGATCAGAAGTAGACACAAGTGCATGGTCCTGTTGAACTAACTACCCTGGAGTTGTCCATAGCCCTCCCTCTCTCCCTCCCTCCCTCCTCCTCCTGCTCACACACTGCTCCATCTCCAACACTTGCCCTGATGTCAGGCAGTGGCCATTGCGCCTTCCTCTGCAAGTAACAGAGGGAAGGTTTTTACCATAACTGTCTGTCAACCTCTTCTCAGAGACCATGAGGAAAACCTCATGTGAATTAGGGAAAAGGGCTTCAAGGTGGCCCTTTGTTGGCCCTGGGGGAGGAGGAGTAAAAAGGCCAACTTAAATAACGCCTCATTATACGTTACTGACCTTAGTTCCCAAAAAGACCTGCCATCCAGAAACTCAGCTGATGCCCACCAACATCGTCCTAGCTGTTGTCACTGCCTCTCTCTCTCTGGCTGGACCACCACATCCCTTCTTTCTATCACTTTCCCAGAAATGTTGACATTTGAAATTCTCTGAAGGGGATCACATATTTCACTCCTCCTCGCTTCGTGGACATCCTCTGTCTGACAGCTGTTTGGTTCTTCTTCTGTCTTCAAGACCCAGGTAAACCTGGGGTATCCCAGCAAAGCACTCCTAGTATCCAGCAGGCACAGCTCAGGCGCCTTTGGGCTACCAATGACCCAAAGAGTATCACATACTACTACATCTCCCGTAAACTGTCACAATTCCCCACCATTCCATTTTGGAGTTGCCTGAGAGCCTAGCTTGTGTCCCAGTAGCCCTAATAGCTTTTGGGTACAGTGGCATACAGGAAACCTAATAAAATATTTGTGGATTGAATGTGAGCAGGGCAGTTAGGCAGGTAGATCGATAGATAGGTGAATGGGTGGGTTAACACACAGATAAGTGCACAGCAGGGAATGGGTGCAGGCATTCATGTTGGTTATGTGTATGGGTGTGGGCAGGAGGGGTAGATAATGGTTATCTGGATGGTAGATGAGTGGGTGGATGGAAATAGAGATGGATGGATGCAGATGATGGATGGGTGGGTGGGGTGGTGGGTAGGTAGATGAATTGCGTGGGTGAATGGAGATAGGTGGATGAATGAGAACAAATGAATGGATGTGTGCACCTGAGAAGATAAGTGGACAGCTAGATGTGTGTATGAGTGAGAGGTAGATGAACAATGTGTGCGTAAGTGGATGGATGATGGATGGATGGATGGATGGATGGATGGATGGATGGATGGATGGTGAATGATGGGTGAATGATGGGTGGACGATGGATAGATGGACGGATGGGTGGACAGGCAAATGGACAGGCAGATGGATGGATGGACAGATGAACGGATGGATGGATGGATGGATGGATGGATGGATGGATGGATGGTGAATGATGGGTGAATGATGGGTGGACGATGGATAGATGGACGGATGGGTGGACAGACAAATGGACAGGCAGATGGATGGATGGACAGATGAACGGATGGATGGATGGATGGATGGATGGATGGATGGATGGATGGACAATGGATGGATGGTGGATGATGGATGGATGGATAGATGGATGGATGATGAATGATGGATGAATGACAGGTGGACAATGGATAGATGGACAGATGGATGGATGGGCAAATGGACAGGTGGATGGATGGACAGATGGACAGACAGATGGGTGGATGGTGGATGGTTGTTTGAGTAGGTGGGTGAATGTATAGGATACATAGGTGTGTATAGATGGTGGGTAAAAGGACAGATGTGGGAAGCACAGTTGATAGAGTGGGTGCCGAGGTATATAAAAATGAGTAGAACAAGGGTAACGATGTGAGAGGAGTGCCGTGTGCATCTGTGGCGGATTGCCACGCCCCTTATTGACTTTCCTACTAACAGCACATCTCCCTGCCCCAGAAGCCTGTGTTAATGCTTATGTTAATGCTCAGGTGAAAGCATAGGTTAAAAGCCTAGGTTAACCACTTTCTTCAGTTCCCAGCATACACACCAGCAGAAGTGACTGCCATCAACTTAAACAGTACAGTGGTAGCTGCATTCTGGCAGAGGGTGAGACCCTCTTGGCCATGTGATGGCCACCAGGGACTCTCCCAGCCCATAAGGTACTCACCTTGTCGATGAAGGAGGCAAACTTGTTGTTGAGAGTCTTGATCTGCTCCCTCTCCTGGGTCTTGATCTTCTGAATTTCAGGATCCACTTCTAGGTGAAGGGGCTCCAGGAGACTCTGGTTAACAGTCACCTCATGGATGCCCCCGGGAGGATAAGAAGGACCGAAGCCACCAAGCCCAAAATTGCTAGTGCCAAATCCGCCCCCAAAACCACCTCCAAATCTGCCACCTCCACCATAGCCACCCCCAAAGCCACCTCCACCAAAGCTTCTTCCTCCCCCAAATCCTCCTCCAAATCCTCCTCCTGCCCCTCTACTCTGGCAGAAACCACTGGCACTTCGCCCCACTAGGCCCCCAAAGATGCTTTTACTACCACCCAGACTATAGAGACTCCTGGAACTGAACCCACCACCATAATCACCTCCACACCTCCTCGACTGACCCACAGACACCAGAATCTGTCTCCCACCCCCAAAGCCTGATGAAGACCTGGTGCTATAGACCCTCCTGCTCCTAGAGCTAAATGCAGACTGAGAACTGAACTGGCGGCTCATGGTTGCTAGGGCAACCAGAGGCACAGGTAGCAAAGGCCCAGCGAAAGGAGACAGAGAGCAGGGACTGCAGGAGCTGTGACTCTCTTGGAGAGGATCTGGCTTGGTCCCTATATATACACAACTGGGCTGGGTATTTTCCGAACCCAGGGAGGGGAGTATTTGCCTGCCAGTAGTGTCTGCTTACAAACCTCATACCTATGTGTTGCTGAAATGGCATTGCAGACAAACTCCCCCAACTTGATCATTTATCATTCATCTCTTACTACGGAGAGACCAAAGGGTAGCAATCTCTCAGGATCTCAGTGTTGAAAACTCCTGTAGCGTTTCTCCTTAAATCTCAAATTGATCTATTCCTAAGAAGTTGCATTGGGGTGTTTGTTTTGGGGTGTGCCGGAGAGATCTAGGATAAAACTATGAAGTGTCTATTGACCTTGGGACCACAGCTAGGATGAGAGTCAGGACACTTGCTGTAACAGGACTGTCCTTGTACGAAAAAGCTTTTTTGTTTTGCATTTCTTGTTTATTTGTTTGTTTGTTTGGTGTGTGTGTGTGTGTGTGTGTGTGTGTGTGTGTGTGTGTGTGTGTAGAAAATATTTTGTGAGCATCTCCCTGTATGAATTTCTCCTAGACTCAGAGGAAAACTACCCCAATATATCTTCTTCTATTCTAATATTTCTAAACTGACACCAACAATATTTTTGTAAAAAGCAAAAGAGTAGTCTTTTAAGGGATATGTAAAGACTACAGGTAAGTGAAAAGCAAGCCTTAATTTGAATTTAGTATTATTATTTTTATTGGTCAGCATAAAATTGTTCTCCTGGCAGAAACAGTGGTAATAATAGTGAGTTCTTAAAGGATTGCTCTCAGATTCTGAACTTATCAAGGAGTTGTAGGAAAGGAACCTTGGCTCATGTGTGTTCTCTGAGAAGGAAGGGCTGTCCCCAGCAGGAGACCTAAAGTGAAATTCATGAGAGTCTATGTATGTTGCCCAACAGAAGTGTGTGTTTGCATCTGGACACAAATAACTGGTGGGTTTCATCCAAAATGCACTAATAAAAATTGTGAACATGAAGATAAAGAATAAATGCCCAGCTTCCGGGAAAAGAAAAAAATAGTTAATGATTTTCCCACATGGACACAATTGTTTAAAACCAGAAGGAAGCAGAATAGGGCCAGAAAAAGTCTTTATACAATGTTGCAGAGGACCTGCGCTCAGCTCAGCATGGAGAAATGTAAATCCCTCTCTTGCAGATTGTGGCATGTTTTCTTCTAAGATTTTTAAATGTTCTTTTTCTATGTGTTCATGCAATAAATCTTTTTTCAATCGTTGGGACTGACTCCCAAGTGCCCCAAATTTGGGGCAGAAATCCCAAACAAAGTGAGAAAGATGGGGTGGCCTGAAAAAAATCAAGAGATGGCTAGGGACAGCTTTGGAGAGAAACATCCTGTAGCTGGGAGTGTCCAGGGAGCTGCTGCCAGGCTACAGACCTTATCACTTTCCACAGCGCTCTGAGCGTGGGAACCCTTTAATGGGTCATCTCAGGAATCCATGTGGACTGGAAAGCGAGTAAGACTGAGATGTGGGAGCAAAAGCTCAGATCTCACCTCCAGGCCCTGCTCCCACCTGGCTGTTGTCATCTCAGACAGCCCGCTTGCTCCAGAACCTTGGATGCTACAGTCTTTCCAGACTCCATGAATTGAAACATAGCACTGTACCCTGCAATGCCTTCAGCAGTGCATAGCTCCTCTCTCCCTCGTTCCTGTCCCATCCTGGTGAGCAGCAACATTATCCGTGGTTTCCGACTTAAGCTAAGACGGTCCTGTACAAAACGTGGCCACTCTAGTTCTTTTTAATCTATTCCCAACCCTAACACCTCTAGGGACTTTAGATAGGACAGTGAAGCCAGGTCTCCCAACTCCTCGCTCAAAGATAAGAAGAATGCAGTACAGACAGAAAGAGTTGAAAATGGAATTCTGGAACCTTGTCTGCATGAGAAAGTTGCCCAAAGGCCAGGATTCTGAGTCAAGCAGAGACAGACACAGCAAAGAAAGGAAGAGGTCAGCAGAGAAGTTGGGGGTGTTAGGGCAGAACCACATGCGAGGCAGCAGTGGATGGTGAAGGGATCCTTGCATGGAGCATCTGTAAACTTGACTTACAAGCATGGTTCATCCCCTTCACTACCCCTTGGTTTGGACACTGCCTCAAGTCAAGTTTCAGTCCCCTGAAACAAAGTATCATCAGCAAGCAGCATGGGGTACTCTATCATGGCTGTGCTCCAATAAGAAAGAGCAGCTGTCAGTCGGTCCTGTGAGTGGGCTCCATCCTTTAACAGGAAGCTTTCCCTACGGCTGAAAACCCCGAGAGGCCCTCGCCCACTGCAGTGCTTGTCTGTACTGCTTGCTCACGCCCACCTCTCTTCATTCCCATATTCACGCCCAACTAAATAAATAGTTTCTTAATGTTAGGATCAAACATGGCCCAGGAGCCCCTCCCTAAAATGTGTCCATGAGTTTGCTGGCAGAGGTTAATGACAGAGCCCCACTACTCTTAGTGAAAGCAAAGACTGACATGTAGAATAAGGAGCTCCAAGGGGACCCACATTTAGCAGCCTCACCATGCCCTATCTCTGTGGCCATCCTATTTACTAACTATTGACTCCCCCTTCCCATCACTCTCTGCCTGCAGTGCTCTCCCTAAAAGTAGGAAGACTACTGTCTTGTCCTCATCTGACTCCCAAACACTGAAACCCAAGGCTGCCAAGAGGGTGAGGCCTGAGCAGCTATCAGCACCAGAATCACTCAGCAGCAGCTCCAGGGAGGGTTTGAGAGGAGCATCCCCTATAGATATGCTCCCTACCTCATCCAGCATCTCCCGGGGCTGGAGGTGGATGCAGCAGAGGCGTGGCAAAGAAAGGCCAGAGGAAGACTCTCACTAACCTGTTCCCACTCAGACAGCAAAGCATAGAGGCTATGGTGCAGACATGGAGCTGTGGTGCAAGCACTGGGCTATGATGCAGGCACTGGGGTGTGGTGCAGGCACAGAGCTATGGTGCAGGTGCTGGGCTATGGTGCAGGTGATAGGCTATAATGCAGGCTCAAGGCTATGATGCAGGATCAGGGCTATGTTGCAGGCACTGGGCTATGATACAGGTATGAGACTTGTGCTAGCTTCAAAATAGGAGCTTTCGAACTGTGATCAGCAGAAGAGAAGCCATGGGGTGATATAGATGGAGAGAGAGCAACTGCTCCACAGAGCAGAAGCTCCAGCTGTGGTTTCCCACCTAGCAGTAGCTACTGGTCCCCATTAAGTGTCAGAACTGGGTCAACAGTCATTTCACAGGAGAAGGTGGTACAAAGAGGGAGATGGTTCATGATACAGAGAAGATAGGTGGAGCAGCTGATGTTGCAGCTCCTCCCTCCAAACCCAAAGAAAAGAGAGGCTAATGAGGAAGTCCCAGGCAGCCTCTGCTCCTTCAGCCTGGGAGACAGGCAGACTGAGGGCCCAGTGATCAGCAGGAGGGAGGTGGTATTTAGCACACAGAAACATCATCAGGGAATTCTCCTGATTTCTGGGTAAGAGTGGCTGTTAGGCCATCAACTGAGGTCCCAAAGCATCCAGGCTCTCACCTTTGAAACTCTCTTTGACCAGACTGGGAATGAAGGATGAAGCAGTGTCCTTCTGCCTTGTCAAACCTATGGAGAACTATTAGCCTTAGAAGACCCCATGAGACCTCAGCACCACCCAGCAGAGTCTGAAGTTCCAGAGATAGTGTGGTTACAGACACATTAAGGCTCGCCCATCCACCGTATTAGAAATCTAACTTTTTAAACACCCTTCACTGAAGCTGGCACTGAATCCTGTCCCTGAGGCAGAAAGAGCTGCTGGCCATGTGTGGGCCTAAAGGAAAATAAGGTTGCAAGTTGGCCCCAAGCTGAATTCCAAAAGAAACACTAAAGTCCCAGCCATGAGTCATGGTTGTTAGGCAGACAACAGTTCTGTACAGATTAAGCAGAGTCAGGACAGACTCAGAGTTGTAGGGGTAATGGAGTGGATACAAGAACCCCAAATCCCTAAGATGGGGTATATAAAACATTCGGTAAATTCCAGATTCATATGTCACCTTACCCACATTAAATACTATAGCAGTATACAAGCATAAGTAATTAACTATTTTTCTTGCTCTCATTTAAAAAATAAGCAGGTTCCTGGAACAATGGTCATAAACAATATGATCCTTTATTTGGTTTTACACTGCAAGTATACTTTGAAAGTCTCACATGAACCTAGAGCTTACCACTTCTGCTGGATTGTCTAGCCAGATGCTCTGGGGATCCATCTATTTCCATTCCCCAAGTCCTGGAGCTAAAGACTCACCCCCACCACACTCAGCCTTTCACATGGATGCTAGGATGTGAACTTGGGCCCTCATGCTTGCACAAGCATTACCCACTAAGCCATCTCCCCAGCTTCCAGTTTTTTGAGGGGACAGTGTTTCTTATAACCCAGACTGGCCTCAAACTCTTGGGTAACTAAGAACGATTTGAATTTCTGATATCCCCACTTCCTGAGTGCCGTGATTGCAGGCTTGCGTCACCATGCCTGGTATATGAAGTGCTAGAGAGAACTGACTCCAGGCATGGTAAGAAGGTACGCTACTACCTGAGTCACATCCCAAGCCATGCAGCCACATTTACTGATGACTTTTGGGTGTGAGGCTAGAAGTGACCAAGCAGCCAGAAAGCTTAAACCCCCGACCCCAGATCTCACCTGGGTGGACTGATTCCAAAGCCAGATAGCTTGCTTTCTGCTTCATAGGGTAAGATTTTAGAACTCTGCTGCTGAAATCTGAGTCTTGACTCCACCTCATACAAATTATCTGCCCTCTATAAGTTCGCCAATCTCTCCACATTTCAGTTTCCTCTTTTGTAAAGTGCAGGCACTGCCTACCTGGTGGGACTGGGAAAGTTGGAGTTGAGAAGCTCTTAGCACAGAGCCAGACTAATGATAAGACCTTCACTTTAACAGTTACTATGTTGCTACACAAAGCAACCCTCCATCAACCACAAGATCGCCACAGTTTCACACAGTAACTTTAACAGTTACTATGTTGCTATACACAACCCTTCATCAACCACAGGATATTCACAGTTTTACACAGTAACTTTAACAGTTACTATGTTACTATACAAAGCAATCCTCCATCAACTACACTGGGTTTTCCATCCAGTTTCTTAAAACGAATTACATCATCATTTTCACCATAAAAATATAAGCTGCAATGTAACATAAACCATGCAAAAGACTTGAAAGTGCTTTGCTTTAATCCCCTAACTACTGAAAAGAATGAGGGCTACTTGTGCACCCTTGCACAAGTAAAGAGCAACAAAGGAGGATTACAGGTTCCAGGCTAGCCTGGGCTATGTGATGAGACCCTGCCTCTCTGTAGGAGGGCAGAGACAACACTCTAAACAAGGCAAAAGACTGTCCTTACACTGAAGATCCCAGCCCCAAGCTGTGGCCAGAGCTAACCAGCTTTCCCTTTCCTCCTTAGGTCGCATGTTCCCCTCAAAAGTAAAGGCTCTGCCCTCTTACACCCCTCCCCCACTGTCCCTGCCCTGTCTCCCACTCATTAGTTCTGTGAACACGACTTTTCCCATTTCACATGTACATAAGATGATGTGATATGTGTCTGTCACTTAGCATAGTGCCCCTGGGGGCCTACCCATGTTGTCATAGCCGATAGGCCTTCTTTCTCCTGTGCGGCTCATTAACATTATATACATTGTATACAAATCAACTCTCTATCAAAGACAAGATCTTCACTTTAACAGTTACTATGTTACTATGCACAGCAACTATAATATAATATACAGTGATGTTGTATTTGCCACATTTTCCTCATTTGTTGTTGTTGTTGTTGTTGTTGTTGTTGTTGTTGTTGTTTGGTTTTATTTTATTGGTTTTTTGGGTTTTGGTTTTGGTTTTGTTTTTTAGTTTTTTTTTTTTTTTGAGATAAGACAAGGAGGCTTCTAACCTTCTATATAGCTGAGAATCACCTTGATCCTGCCTCCCTCACCTCCCAAGAGTCAGAATCACAGGTAGGTCTTACCATAACCAACTCAAATTTTCTTTAGCCTTGGAGTTGGACTTACAGGCTGCCTGACCTGGGCTCTGGGAACAGAAGTTGGATCCTCTGGAAGAGCAGCAAGAGCACCTAACCACTGAGCCATCTCTCCAGCCCCAACACTCATTCTCCATTCATATGTTTACAAATACAGAGGTATAGCCCACATCTTGGCAATAAGCTGAAGATACTGATTTTATCTCCTTTGTAAATATACCCAAAAGTTAATTGTTGAGCCATATGGTAGTTTTAATCTTTTTTTTTTTTTGAACCTCCATCCTGTTTTTCATGACTGGGCTAGGCTACCTTATATTCCCACTGATGGTGGGCAAGAAGCCAGCACCACCAACCATGAGCGAAACATAAATGAAAATCAGAGGGAGATAAGCCTCTCCCCAGTTAGGATGGCAACCATCAAAGATAAGATAAGGAGTGTTGGCAAGGGCATGGAGAAAAGGAATCCTTGCACTGTGGGGCTTGTTTCGGACAAGTGCTGGCTACAGTGGGACAGTCCCCACAGTCCCTCCTCACTGTAATGAACTGTCTCGGGCAAGCTTTTCCCTTCAGAATTAGAACACTTACAGTTGGAAGCATACATGGTTTGAGCCTGGTGAGCACTGGGCTATCTCACAGTTGTATGTTTACTCAGTGAAGAGTTTCTGTGACCTAATAAGGCGTGTCCTCGATTTTTGTTTATCTAACTTTCTTTGTCATTCTTTATGCTACTGAGGACAAGACTTTACAAGGAAGGTATTCATGAGCGTGTTCCTTAACATGCTGGTCTTCTGTTGTCCAACCAGTATGTCCCTGATTTACCAGGGCTTCACCAGCCCTGTGCTGAATCTGTGTTTTGTCCAAAAGCAGCATGTGCCACACAGCGATGTTTCAGCCAATCATGGACCACATATTCGATGGTGGTTATACTGAATGGTTTTGTGTGTCAACTTGACACAAGTTAGAGTCATCAGAGAAAAGGGAGCCTCTGTTGAGGAAATGCCTCCAGCTGTAAGGCCTTTTCTCAATTAGTGATCAATGGGAGAGGGCCCAGTTCATTGCCGTGATGCCATCCCTAGGCTGGTGGTCCTGGTTTCTGTAAGCAAGCAGTCTGAGCTAGCCATATGGAGCAAGCCAGTAAGCAGCACCCTCTGTGACTTCTGCATTAGCTCCTGCCTCCAGGTTCCTGCCTTGCTTCCTTCAGTGATAAACAGTGATATGTAAGTGTAAGCCAAATTAAACCCTTTCCTCCCCAACTTGCTTTTTGATCATGGTGTTTTGTTCCAGTGATAAAAACCCTAACTAAGACAGAGGTCCCAGAAGATTATTACGGAACTGAAAAATTCCTACCACCTAGAGATAACACATCCATGTTAATGGCGAAGCAATGCATGTCTCCTGTGATGAATCTGTGAATGATGCTATTGCCCTGGCGGTGGCATGTAAATGGTATAGTGCACATGATTGTGTAGCATTGCAGAGCTTGACCGAAAACAAGCAACTGAGCTACTGGCTTATCATACTGTGTTTCAGTGAGTTTAATGCATGTTCATTTAAAAAGTGTGGTGAGCAAGCCAGGTGTGGTGGCACACATCTCCAGTCTTAGCTATTGGGAGGCAGAAGGATCAGGAAGTCAAGATCAGTCATTGTCAGCTGCCTGGTGATTTTGACATGAAACTGTTTTAAAATAAAAATTTTGTTATATACTGCAAACTGTGACACAGACAGCAACCTCGTACATCTCAGGTTTACTGAGTCTCTCCCTGCACCACTTGCTCTTGTGTTTGATTTTTTGCTCATGGTCACCCCAAGAGACATCTCTATTTACAGTGTTCATATGGTTATAGGGTTTATAAACCATATGTGTTTATATGAACAAATTCTGTGGTGGCCACTTAGTGACAAACCACTCAAGATTGCTTTTCAGGAACATGTTCCTAACACATGACTATCCTGCTGACTCTGTCTTGACCTTATGCTAAGAGCTAGGCAGTATAGGTGGGAGGTAGCTTGTCACCAGGCCACTTAAGGTTCTTTGTCATGTCTCACACTCACGATGTATCTTAAGGCTCCTCCCACATCACATCACGCCTATTCATATAAACCCTCAGCATAAGTTTTCCATTATAAAATGTTTTAATTTTTGTTACTGTTTTGAAAATACTTGGCTACAACTCACTTGATTAAAATTAACTGTCATTCAGAGATTATGTAAAACATACTTGGAATTACTTAAAAAATCAAGGACCAATAACCTGAACTTTTTTTTTCTCATGTACGGTAAAAAACAAACTTCAACAGTAAAAATGTTATCATGGGCCAGGCCTGGTGGCACACACCTTTAATCCCAGCACTCAGGAGGCAGAGGCAGGCAGAGCTCTGAGGTCAGCCTGGCCTACAGAGCAAGTTCCAAGACAACCAGGACTACACAGGGAAACCCTGTCTTGAAAAACTAACAAACAAAACAAAACAAAAAGAGAATTGCTGAAAGAAAGAGAAAGTAGGGCCGGAACTAAAGAAAGAAAAATTCTCTGCCTCTCTTTGCTGCCAGTATCTGTTGTAATTGTAGAAAGGACCCCATAAAATCCAGGCAAACAGCTGAGTGTCATCGTCAGCGCCCTACGATTAACCTGCTCTGGGAAATGGTTCACCCTGTGATAGCTCATCCTATGCTGTTCTCATCCCCAGTAAGATAGGGTCTCTCTCTGTCACCGTGGCTCTCCCAGAACTTGTTCTGTAGCCTTGGCCTTGAAATCACAGAGATCTTCCTGTCTCTGCCTCCCCAGTGCTGGGATTAAAGGCCTGGGCCACTGCTGCCTGGTTATATTTGCTTTTGGTTTTGGTTTTTCGAAACAGAGTATCACTTTATACCTCAGGCTTGCCTAAAACTTACTTTTTGGCATCTCCTAAGCATTAAGCGACTGACCAAAGGTAGGCTACCAAAGGTAGCAAATAGTGAACATCCAGGACAAGAGTGTGACTTTGGGAGATGATGGATGGAGCAAGATCTCATGACAGAGGCCAGTGAATGGATATTTTGGTCAAATTTACATCTTCTCAGCCCTCCTCAGAGAAGTGAAAGAAAGAGAGAGGGAGAGAGAGAGAGAGAGAGAGAGAGAGAGAGAGAGAGAGAGAGAGAGAATAACACACAGCAAATGGTTAGAGAAATAAATGGACATCTTGCAAAGAAAGAGAATGAGAAAAATTTCCAGCCAAGCTGCGGGCAGGGCTAGGAGCAGAGGGACTGTGATCCCACAGTTACACTATGTCCATAGTACCCCTCTGGGAAGTGACTTGAGAGAGGCTTCTACTGGCCTTGGTTGCATGGGGAGAACCTTGGGAACTCTGGAAACCAGACAAACAGCAGGGAGTGATGGGTTCTGAGAAAACTATCCCTTCATGTCTGAATTCACACTGTTAGGGTTCCCCAGTGGAAGAGTGCCTTGGCAAGTTGGGGCCAAGGAATGCCACAAAGTTATATCATGCAACAGATCTAACACGAGAGATTTATGGGGGGTGAGGGGTAATATAGATGTTGCCTCCGAGTGAGGATGGAGGAGAAAGATAACAGTCTGTGAAGGTGTGGGCTTTATAATGGGGTATAGCACATGCACATAGGGAGAATACGTGATACGTGGAAACCACCAGTGATGACTGGCTGCTGGCACTGGGCCACTGAAGACTGGCTGGGTGGTCCTTGGTTTACCAAAACACACTCCCCACATACCTTCTGCTCTTCACAGCTGGGCATCAGGAGATAGTAGTGAGCAGGACATTGCTTTTAGTGCCCTTGCTGCTGAGTAGAAGAAACAGAAGAGTCAACTTTGCTGAGCTGTGGAAATGCATGAAATAGAGGCTGATCAGCGAGGTGTGGAATTGGCGGGTAGAGGAATGTATAACTGACTAGAGCCTAATGTGCATGACAAGTTAGCGGTATAGTTGGAGCAGAACCCCAAAACAATTTAGCAGTTTGGAGTTCTAACTCACACAAAGAAAGACTTAACAGAGATTAATTAAAAACCCTACACATGCATGCAAACAAAAACAGCTGTACAACTCAGCCTGAGAGGTACAGTGTTGCAACGTCGTGAAAAGTGTTGCCAGCTCAGGTGAATCAGCACAGGAAGGGGTTGTCAACAGCACAGGCCGGATGGGGGAGGGGTGCTCACACCTTTACTGGGCTAGCTGGACCTCACCTAGACGCTCACCAGAGCAGGGCTCTGGCACCTAAGATTCTGTGGGATCATATACAAGATGTCAGGGGGGATCCCAAAGCAAATAGAAGTGACCCCTGGGATATAAAATTTATGAAGAGAAAACCACACTCACATTTGTAAGTTCACACACAAGGGTTCAGGCTGTGCCTCCCTAGGACCTCCCACCAAAGCCTCTAGGTACCTCATTAGCATGGACAACTCTGTTTGGGGCCATGTGACCTGATGTAGGGAGTGTGGCATGTGTTCCAAGCCAGGAGTCTGGCAGAGAGCAGGGAGGCACCTACCATCTCAGGTGTGTGCCCAAGTGCTAGGGTCAGAGACCCTCTCTAACTTATCAAGTTTCCTTACCAAGTTTTACTGTCCCACACCAAGGGAGAACTCAGAACTCATGAGTGAAATTTATAAGGACCATATGGTAAGAATGAGGATGCACCACTGCAGGAGAATGGCTGCCACTGTGGACAGGGGTTTAGAGGAAATATGATTGTCTAAAAGGAGGTTTCTCTTGATGATTTCTTGATGGTTTCCGAATTTGTTTCTAGTTATTCCTCGGAGATGAATTAGCAATGGCAACGCTGGAAATGATGATGGACAAATCTCATATTGTGTTCAAAGACAAACTGTGCGAAGTTCTAAGTCTCTGCATTGTCTGGCTGTTCTGTGATCAACAAGTACTTACTGAATGCAGAAGTCATTACCTGACGTACCCCTTTTATTTGAAGAGTATATAATAAGGTTGCTAATCTAAATTTGCAAACATATATAAGATCATCTCTCACTTTATAAGGTAATTTTTATATTTGTTATTTAATTTGTTCCTTGAAACATCACTGTAGGAAGCTATTATTTCATTATTAAATTAATGAATAATATTGTTGACATTTTAAAATCACTTACTTGGACCTGCAATATGGCTCAGAGGGTAAAGGTGCTTGCTGCCAAACAAGATGACCTGAGTTCAATCCCTAGGGCCCACAAACTTCTGCAAGTTGGCCTCTGCCTTCTACACGAATTCTGTGGCACTCCCACATACTCACACATAAAAATAAATAATTGTAATTATTTTAAGTTTTTAATTAACTTGTTTGCTTTCTCCAGGAGCTCCTCCTAGATTCTGTCGCTCATCATTATATATCCTTAAAGAGATCATTTTTTTAAACTCTCCCATCCTTCTCATTCACATAAGAGAATAAAATTTGAAATAATAATCCAGGTCAGAAAAGGAAGTACATCTCCCAGTCTGCAGCTACAGAAACTCCCCAGCAGGCAAGGCAGGGAGGGAAACACATGACATGAAGTGTTACCCTTAGACGACTTAAAGAGACACCTGAATTGAAGTCTCTATTTTATATAAAACATGAATGGAATTAATTCTAGAGTTGTTCTCTGCATCAAATACTTATTTAATTTTAGACAAGAAATCTGCTAGCCTGGATACAACTTCCGCAACAAAAGTAGCAGAAGCAGGATTGAAGATGAGTTAGAGAGAGCTCTGGGAGTATCAGATGAGAAAGAGAAGAGAAGAGAAGAGATGGAGGGAGGGAGAGAGAGAGAGACAGAGAGAGACAGAGAGAGACAGAGAGAGACAGACACACACACACACAGAGAGAGAGAGAGAGAGAGAGAGAGAGAGAGAGAGAGAGAGAGAGAGAGAGAGAGAGAAGCTTGCACAGGATCCGTTTCAGCACCACGGACAGAACACCAGTACTCCCTCAGTGGCCCTCAAGCCCCGCAGGATGAAGGAAACACACAGCTATTAAATCCTGTGGGATCCTGGACCACTACAGAGCAGATACGGAGAAGCAGAAAGACATACCCAACCGTGCCTTGAATAGTGTGATGTCGGCAATGTTTTAAGCAGTGAGGCAGGCCAGCCTCCGAGACTTGGGGGACAACAGGGATTCAACAGTGGATTGGAGGTAGGTTCTTTTATCCCCAGATCTCAGTATTCAGGACAGCCATGGTCTAACAAAACCACTGAGACCAAAATGTCAACTAAGGAGCTCAGGTTGTGCTTGGCAATCTCCAGGCAAAGTGAAATGGGAATTGAAGGCAGCTCATACACTCCACCACCAAGCTGAGTGTTCTACATGGGTTTTGCCCCCACAGAAACACAAGCTCCTTCCCCATTGGGGAAATGTTTTAAATAAAAGAGAGGGAGGATGGAGACAAAATTATTATATAAAGATGACTTTGGGCAAATTTCTTCTAAATTAAACAGTGAAGACAGAAACTGTCCTCTCCTTTGGTCCTAGCACGGTGCCGAGGACATGATAGGACTCACTCTAGTTGTTGACCATGGGAAGGGACAGTAGCAATGGGAAGATAGACCTTGTAACAGTCAGAGTGGAAATCAGTCCATATTATAACTCTGTGGAATGTGTATGTACATGTTCATACTTCTATACATCATGTATGTGTGCATGTATGTTGCTGGGTGACTCCTCCTGGAGGCACACAAACAAGTATCTACTTATCTCTGATAGGATACTGACAATATTGCAAAGAAATGATGCTACTTGGCTATAGTTTGGAGAGTCAGTGCGTTTACTGGGGCTACTTACATCAACATGGTGACTCAGAGGCAGCTGCATCACCAAGAAGCCCAACCGGGATGGGTGCTGACTCCCAAATCCATATCCCTGAATCTCCCCCACACAATTTGTAGACAGCTCTGGAAAAGGCATCCTCTCCAAGGACAGCTTGTTGGTTTTATAAACTTAAGGGTCTCTCTGGCACCATCCTTAGCTTCCGTTGCCTAAGTTTCATGAGCTGCCTGCATCTCGTGGTCTCTCTCTTTCCTGCAGAAAGGAAGATTTCACTTCAGTGGCACTGCACAACACACGGGTATAAATGCAGGAGAATGTCACTGTTCTAGAGTAATAAGAAAAGACGGTTGCCTTTTACTTGGTGAAATCTTGGGCATTTTTCCTGCATGTGTTGTTTTTCATAGTCCAGAAAACTTTGATAGGAGATGGAGAGGACTAGAAGCTGGAAAATAAAGAGGGAGTCAGTTGCCACTAAGGACTGAAGGCAACTGACGGGGTTCCCCATGTAACCTGGGAAGGCTCCTCTCACCCACTGGCCATGCCACACAAGCACAAAAAGACTCACACACCCTCACTGCCATCCCAGACGAAAAGCTGCCCCAGTTCTGTGCCATGTAAAAATGGATCTGAGAGGTTGTGCAAGACCAAAGAAGCCCAGTGTGGACTGTCAGCCTCCCCAGACTTAGCCTGAACCACCATCCCAGCCCCCGCTCAGTGTGGATCGTCAGCCTCCCTAAACTTAGAATGACCTCACCCTAGCAACACCTACCTCAGCCTCAGACACAAAACCCTCACTCTGGAAACACCTGTTGTGTTACTCCTTGGCCATGTAGTCTCAGCTGTGTCTCCTGGGGTTTTGATCTGGGGCTTGCCCTTCCTGGACTGTGATGGTTTGTATATGCCTGGCCCATGGAGTGGCACTAGTAGGAGGTGTGGCCTTGTTGGGGTTGGCGTGTCACTGTGAGTGTGCCCGTAAGACCCTCACCCTAGCTGCCTGGATGTCAGCTTCTAGTGGCCTTCAGATGAAGATGTAGAACTCTCAGCTCCTCCAGCACCAAGCCTACCTGGATGCTGCCCTGCTCCCACCTTTAAGATACTAGACTGAACCTCTGAACCTATAAGGCAGCCACAATTAAATGTTGTCCTTAAAAGAGTTGCCTTGGTCATAGCATCTGTTCATAGCAGAAAAACTCTAAATCATGGACTATGTGTTTCTTTTCTGGTCTTATCCAGGCTTCCCCTCCTAACACACACACACACACACACACACACACACACACAAACACACACACACACACACACACACACACTTTCTAGCATCCTTCAACCTTTCACTACCTCCCTCCACCATCTCTCCTCACAACAGTTCATAAGGGAATCAGTTTTCAATCTGTCCTACTGGGAGTGTGACCCGATCCCATCTTCTTTTAGGCTGGCGAAATGGATCTTGTTGTATGGATTTGTCTCTAGTTATGCCTTTAATTGGACAACAGACCTTCCATGGGCTCCCCTACTCCTATGCAGGACCCTGCAGAGTTCTCCAAAATGAGCTCACTGCTTGCTCGTGAGTAGAATGTGTTCTGTCACCTACCCACACCCCCAGCCCACAGTAGGCTCTTTCCCTTGTTTAACCTTGTGGCTCAGAACCCTATCAGGGTAAAGAGGGTGCTGTGTGTCAGCTGCTTGAGGCCCCAGGAGTTCTGTTCATGACAGACTTTACTGTGTCTACTGTGGTGAGGATGGGACAAGACCCCAGTGCACTCTGGTTCTTTTGCGTGCAAGCCAGGAACATGGATTCCTGATCAGAGGCTAAGCGATGGTGGGATGAGCTTCCTGGAGGTGGGGAGAGTCCCCGCTTTAACACTATGAGTGCTGTTGTGTAGATCTATCCCAAGAACCCAAGTAGATGTGTGGAGACCATATCGACTCAGCGTCCTGTATACCTACTTCTAGTTTTCTAGAGGACCTAATTTTTGCTCTACTCTTGAATCTTATCTGTTCCGTGAGTCCTTGAATAAAATGAACACCAGTTTGTGAAGCACGCTGCAATTTATTGAGAAAAGGGAGTATAGCTTTCCATGAGCAAAGGACCCACAGCTCGGAAGGCTTTAAGGGAGTAGATGAGCCAGCTGTGGGGAGCGATCCATAAGATCCAACAGTTTGGAAACCTTGACCCTTTCACCTGTGAGAGACAGATAGCCGGAATGGACTAGGCTAGACTAGAGGGCTCAGGAAGGCTCAGCCTTGGGTGTTGCTGTCCACATTTCAATTTCATCACAGGCTCTTCTCCAGGAGCACCATCATCCCAGACTAGTTGTAGCTGGACCACCTCGACCTAAGAGGAGACTTAAAGATATAGGAGCAAAGAGTTCAGCCCCTTCTCCAAGGAACTCAAGTTAAAGCAGAGTTGAACTGTGCACCTGTTGGTGCCAAGAAGATGAGAGCGGACGCCATTGCAGGCTAAGGCTGGGAAAGCAGGAGGGTGGGAATGTTTTGCCCCTGAAGATCACTTGGAGCGTTGCTGGCTGGAACTGGTGGTCTGAGAGAAGTGAACACTGCTGGTGCCCCCTCTGCCAGACTTGTAGCAGCTGCCTACCGAGGTCTGGCTGCCACCAGAGTTAAAGCTCGTTCTCTGCTGGCTCACGGAGATGCTGCCTCCGCTGCCAAGCCTGCTCCCACTGCTGCCCCTGCTGCTGCCCCTGCTGCCGATGCTGCTGCTGCTTCTGCCACTGCTGTCTCCTCCGTAGTTGCTGCCACCGGCCCCTCTGTAGCCTCCGCTGCTGCTTGTGCTGGTAACATTGCTGACCACCGCTACAGGGGAACAGAAAGTTCAGGGGAAAGGCCTGGGGGGGGGGGGTGAGGCTGGAGGCTGACAGTCTCAGCTGGGCCCTGTTCTGCTGCACAATTTCTGACACTCTGAGGTATTAGCTTGCAAACAACAAGCAAACTTGGCTCTCCAGTACCCTAGCAAAGAACAGTCACTGAAGTGTTCACAAAACCTCTGGTTGTCCAACCTAGGGCACACCCCACAAGTGGAAGGGTTAGAGAGCTGGATCACAGCTTACATGAAAGGTGCAGCACAGGGTTATAGCTAGGAAGTAGCTGATGTCACAGGGGTACCTTGAGTGGACTGGGCTAAATGCATGGGCCCACGCACATACATGTAGAAAGAACATCAGTCTCCAACTTATTCCCTTGAGATGGGGTCTGTCACCCAACCTGATGCTTATCATTTTAGCAAGGATGGTTGCTTAGCCCCTTCCCAGGTTCCAGCCCCTCAGCCTCAATACCTGGGTAGAGGCATAATGGCCTTACCCAACTTTTAAGTCCATGGTGGAGAATTCAAACTCAGATCCTCGTACTTGCACAGCAAGGGATTGTGCCCCCTGAAGCATCCCCAGCCCCTAGGGTGGGTTCTTGAATGAGATACTTACAAATGCTCACAGCATTCTGAAACTCTCCAGACAACCTGGAAAGGCAGAGGGAGAGAGTTATGTCCCCAGTGCGTCAACAGACAAAGAACTGAGGGCTCAAAACCTCAGGCACCACATCCTGCCATCTGCTCTCCTAGGGGCCAAGCCCCTGAGAAGGGAAAGGCTAGTCCAGGGTTGTTCCCATCTCCGTGTCCCCCAGAAAAGGGGGCCAATTGCAATTACGGCTCGCAGCACCTCTGACCACCACACTCTATGTCCTCCTCTTCCCACCCTTTGCCCTGAAGATCTGTTCCAGGCAAACTGCCACCCCTCGCTGGATTAGCCTCCCCCACCTCCTGCTGGCCTGTGATGATCTCCATCTTGCATGCCCTTTTCCTCCCCTTCTTCCCAACCCAGCCTTGATTTATCCAACTTTGCGCCTCGAGGAAGCCTTCCCCAGGGAGGCTTGGGGTGGCATAGAGCTTAGGTCAGCAGCAGTAGCAGTGATAGTGGAGAAAGAATGACGTGCTGACCCACAGTGTGCAGTCTTTGAACTCTCCCCACTCACAATGACCATCTCCCTGGACCTTATGCTTGTTCAGGGAGCAGGTGTAGCTAAGCAGACATGGGATGTCCACGTGCCCCCAGCCACAGTGCCTGCTGTACTGCCCACTCCTCACATCCCATGACTCTCAATTGACTCATCTTCACTGTTTCCCACAGAGACTCAGCAGAAATCCTTTTCTTCCCATGCTTGGCCTCTCCTTCCTTGATCACACTGGGATCTGACTGAGGGCAAAGGCTCTGAGTGAGGACACATGGGTCAAGGGTCAGTAAAATGGCCCTTGTCTCTTGACGCTGCCCTCGCATTGTGGGTGGAGTCCACTCATTAAGCCTTTACCTGCCGCTTTAACACTGTGTTATTTCTCAGGGGCATGTAAGCGTCTCGCACTTTCCCATACACACTCAGCTCTGGCAATCGAGTTTGAAGAACTGTTCATACCAAATTTCCAATATGGTGGACACTAGCCACTTGAAGCTATGCAAAGTAGATTCAATAATGTAAAACTCTGGTCCTCAGGTGCACTACGCCCATTTCAAACACTGGAAGGTGCCAGGCATCGAAGCATAGCCAATAATCCAGACACTCGGAAGGCTCAGAAAGATCAGAAGTTCAAGATCAGCTGGGACTACATAGTGAGACCCCAACTCAGAAAAACAGCAGGGGGTAGGAAGAAGGAGAGAAGGAAGGAGGGTTAAAGGGAGGAAGAAAGAGAGGGCTAGAGAGGCTAATGGCTATCAGATCAGACAGCCTAGTGTAGACTATTTTATCTTGGAAAGCTCCAGGTGACTGGCCTGGTCTGTAACTTTTGTCACAACCTCAAAGTGCTCTTCCTACCTTGTTTACAAATAGAAGTATGTGGCTCAATACTGTGCCCGTGATAAATTAATTAGACGGTGTAACTGATGACTTAATCACTTCCTCTGCTGTTGTCTGTCTAGCTCGTCCCCCCACTATATAATTCCTTTCTTTGATATTAAAGGTCATGAGAGAACCACACTTAGAGTGTGCTGACCCTGAGGCTCCTCACCTGCACTCTTCACCCTCCAGCAGCTTCCTGTAGGTAGCGATCTCCACATCCAGGGCCAGCTTAACGTTCATCAGCTCCTGGTACTCGCGCAGCAGCCGGGCCAGGTCCTCCTTGGCCTTCTGCAGAGCAGCCTGCAAGTCTTGGAATTTGGCATCTGCATCCTTGAGGGCCCGCTCACCACGCTGCTCAGCCTCTGCAATGGACGCCTGCAGGTTGGTGTTCTGGGGCAGAGAGTAAAAGACGAAATTAATGTAGGTCTACTACATGAACACGGGGCGGTTCGCAGGAAGTGATCTCTTCACCCATCACTCCTCCTTCCCTCTCCTCGAGGCACAAGCTCACAAGTTAGGTTGATGTTGCAATTTGGCTAATTCATCCTGCGTCCATCAAAACCAACTCATGACTCATTCAGAAAAGAAACACATCTGCTTTCCTAAGCTGGCACAGTAACAGTGGTCTGGTTAACCTTTGATCTCTTTTGCAAGACTGTTTCAACAAAAAAAATCTCCCTTCCTTGACCACCTCATTCCAGTGATACAAAGAAGCCACTAGGGTTACATAAGACCAGGTTTTGGTTTTTGTTTTTGTTTTTGTTTTTGTTAAAAAAAAAAAAAAAAAAAAAAAAAAGGTCCCTAGCGGAGAGCAGCTGAGTGCTTAAGGCCAACTGCAGAGCAGAATGGGTCCTAGGTACTGACATTCCAAGCAGCCCAGCCTGCAGGACAAACACCTGGAAAGCAGAGGCTCCCGGAGGCTGTGACTCTACCAGAATATGGAGAAAACCCTGTGCAAAGGAGCTCAGCTGCTGCCTCCTCTCTCCCAGACCCCAAACCTTCACTCCATGGAGCTTAACCACACCTGCTTCTTGACATTCTCAATCTCTGCTCGCAGTCTCTGGATCGTCCTGTTGAGCTCCATGATCTCGCTCTTGGTGCTCCTCAGGTCATCTCCGTGCCTGCCAGCTGTGGTCTGTAACTCCCCAAGCTGACAGGGGAGAGATGAAAGATCAGCCCAGCCTTGTAAAGTGTGCACAAATTTTTGATAAGGGCGATTAAGGGTGAATGCAAGGGTCCCACCTTGGTCTGGTACAGGGCCTCAGCCTCAGCCTTACTCCTCTGAGCAATGTCCTCATACTGGGCCTTGACCTCAGCGATGATGCTGTCCAGGTCCAAGCAGCGGTTGTTGTCCATGGACAGGACCACAGAGGTGTCACTGATGTGGCTCTGCATCTGAGACAGCTCCTACAGGGAACATGATCCCAAATGATGCTGGGGCTTCTCTCGTAGCAGAGATGCCTGAGAACAGAGCTAAATAATGGGGCAGTAGGAAATTAAGCTTCTATTTCAGGTCAGGCTACAGCCTACAGCATGCCTGCAAAGGGGCTGAAAGAAAAGAACAAATCACAAAGAAAAGCAGTGTCTCTGCCTATAAACACCAGCCCCTGAGCCCAAGTGTGGCTTCTCCTTGGAGCACAGAGCGGAGGGTTATTATTTAGTAACTGACTGTGATGGGGTTGGGGGGAAATTGTGGAGCTCAGGGAAAAGAGCGGCCCAGACCCTGCAGGCAGGGGGAGCATTTCCTGAGTGGAGCAGAGCTGAGTTGGGAGCCCTGTGGCTGGTTTTGTGGGTGTGCTGCCTGTCCCCTAACATTGTGCTTGTGAAGGTGTTGGTGGGCGGTCTCAAGACAGCAGCAAACTAAAGAGTCACCATGTCATAGAGTGTCCTCAGAAAGTTGATTTCATCAGTCAGGCTGTCCACCTTCGCCTGCAGCTCCACCTTGCTCATGTAAGCTCCATCCACATCCTGAAAAAGGGAAACTATAGAATGACCCCTGCTCCCTCCTACCTGAGCCTCTCTCTCTCTCTGAGCCCTCCTCTCTCTTACTTGTCCCTCCCCTGGCCCTTCTATATGTAACTTCCCACCTACCTTTTAAAGAGAACAGAAACAAAGCAGGGTATAGTGTAGGCTTAATTTTTTTTATTAATGCTACATATAAATATTCATTAGCTCACATTACTAACTAGATTGCTAGCTACAGTAGGGTTTAAAGATGAACCGCTTCCTTCAAACATTCCCTAAGGATGTTAGAAGTAAGCCAGGTCCACAGCAGTACTCTGCTCCCTCTGTGGAAGACAAAGGGACCTGGGTCTACCCCACCGCTCACTCACCTTCTTCAGTGCTACGAATTCATTCTCTGCAGTGGTGCGCCTGTTGATCTCCTCCTCGTACCTGAACAGACAGAGCCACAGGTTGAGACCGTGACATTTCAGAAATAGAGAGGTGGCTCGGCAGTTAAACACACTGGCTGCTCTTCCTGGGTTCCTGGGGTCAATTCCCAGCACCCATGTGGCAGCTCAAAACTGAATATAATCAGACTCATAAGATCCAGTGCCCTCATCTGGTGTGCAGACATCAATGCTGACACAATACCCATATATAAAATACAGAAATGGAAAAGATGAGGGCCCTACATCCTCCTGCAGAATCTCTGCCCAGAGGCAGGACACTGCTCCATGAGCATGTGACCATGCAGTCACACAGAGCCCAAAGTGTCCCCACCCTGGGACCATCGTCTTGAAATTCTTCAAAAGTTTTTAACAAGGATGCTACACAATTGTTTTTGCCAAGGCCTAAAATATCACATCCTGCCTGGAGACTTCTCAGAGCTCAGGAGCTGCCCCTCCCTTCTCCAAGTTTGATGAGAGGCTGAAGTGTGTACACTTGGGGTTGAACCAAGAATCTGTCTGCTTGCTTGAGCTCTTTGATCAACTTCACAGAGTCAACCTACTCACAGGAGAATGAAGAAGCAGCTGTCCCCACCTGGTATTTCTGTCTATTTCAGTTTCCCTTCACTACAGAGGAATTGTAGAAGAATTTAGGATAAGAATGGAACTCAAGCTTTCTGACTATATCACAGCTATGGGATTCTTCTCTGCTAAAAATGTGCCACCAAGCAAGTTAGATCCTTGGAATCTACAAAGTGGAGGGAGAGAGTTCTCAAAAGCTACCCCCTGGACTGGGCATGGTGGTATCACTTTTAATCCCCGCACTCAGGAACAGGTGGATGAGCACAGCCTGGTCTACATAGTAAGAGTTTCAGGACAGACAGAGCTACATAGTGGGACCCTATCTTGAGGGGGAGAAAACTTGGCCCCTGTCTTCTGCACAGAAAATTGTAGCACATGTGTCCCTGCCCTCACCACATACATACATATATACCATACATACATACATACATACATACATACATACATACATACATACATACATACATGTAGGGAGAGCTCAGGCATCCTGCCATGTTTTGCTTACACAAGCTGGAGAGCAAACTCTACTCTAGCTCTTGAATTCCCACAGTCCTGCCTGGAGCCTGTCACCAAGCAGGTGACACCCACTTACACAGTGGTAGAAGAAAAGACTCCCAGGAGCAGGTTGCCCCTCTATGTGGGCCCTGACTCCTGGGGATATCTGGAACCCCCTCCCTCCTCAGGAAGCCCTGTTCACTTCTCACAGATCTCAGCTGTGAACTCAAACTTGGAACCCTAAGAAGGAAACAGAGTGGAGCTGCAGAATCAAGAGACCAGGCACACTGAATGAATTTGCACAATACAGCCCTGGACCAAGGGCTTGGGAAGCAATCAGACTCAGCCCTGACCCAAACCTACTGCTTCAAAATAGCAATAGCTGGAACACCTTCCTAAGTAATTCCTATAGAGTTCTCAGGAAACCCTCCTGCTCATCTGGGCTGATGTAGGAGTGGAACCTGACAGAGACTACAAAAATAAGTAAGGATCAGCCCAATAACCATGAGTCCCCACTTGCCCAACTTCTACAGGGCCAGACTTCACCCAATAAACCTATCAGAAAATATTAACTGTTTGAAAATCCAAATGAGGGACGACACCCCACATCGGGACCCTTACTTCCTTTTGAAGTCTTCAACCAGGTCTTGCATGCTCTTCAGCTCTCCCTGCAGGCTCCCCTTCGCCCCCAGAAGTGAATCTAACTGCTTGCGCAAACAGCTGATATAAGACTCGAAGAAAGATTCCAGGTTCAGGGGGCCGGAGCCAGAGCGTGTGGTCTGCTGCTGCAGCAACTCCCACTTGGTCTCCAGGACCTTGTTCTGCTGCTCCAGGAAGCGCACCTGCAGAAAGAGAGGAAGGGTATGGCTTTTCACCCGGGCACATGGCAAAGGGTAGAAAAGTGGGGAGCAGACCCAGTTCTTCAAGCCACAGTGGACTCTGTGCCTCAGACCTTGGACAGCATGAAGTCACCAAAAGTGAGGTGCATACAGAGTGCCAAAGTGAAGAGCCAGACCCAGGACTACCTATGTCTGTTGGGATCTTTCAAAATAAAGCCAGAGTGGGTCAGTGTGACTAAAATGACTTTTACATATAAGCTTCTTTCACCTCCACAAAGGTAGTAAAACTAGCCAGTGAATCCTCGGATTCATTTTGCAGCTGACCAAGGTTCACTTCAAATCCTCTCTTCTGTTTTGGACCCAGCATGCCCTGCTCCTCGGCATCATGGACAGTTCAGCTTACCCTGGCAGAGGCATAATATCACTGGCTAGGTGAGTTGCTGTTGAAGATACAGCGGTCCCGAGATTTGTGTATGATTAGTTAGTTGCTAGCTGAAAGTATCAAGTAACTACTTGTCAAAGAGAAGGTAAGCTGTTCTGTGTTTGTTACTAAGTTCTTCAAATCTAAAGCAGAATTAGGCCCCTCATCTCAGCACTACAGGGAAATTAAGACTGGAATCCTTCCCTCCTTCCACAGCTGGAATGACAGGGCAGAAATAACAAGAAAGGTGTCCTCGATGTCCCGGAAACAAAATGTCACAGAGCAGGCTAAGGGCCAGACATGCCTCTGGCAACTTCATATACCAACCCCTAGGAGCCCAACCACCCACAATGCCTCTGAGCCTTGCCCTCACCTTGTCAATGAAGGAGGCAAACTTGTTGTTGAGGATCTTGATCTGTTCACGCTCCTGGGCCTTCACTTGCCCAATCTGGGGGTCAATCTCCACATTGAGGGGCTGCAGGAGGCTCTGGTTGATGGTCACTTCCTGGATTCCCCCAGGGCAGCCACCAGGGCCAAAGCCACCAGGCCTACCAAAGCCACCAGCTCCCCCAAATCCAGAAGCTCCCCCAAAGCCACCTCCCATCCCTCTGCTGCTACCAAAGCTACCTCCATAGCCACTTCCAAAGCCACTGCCACAGCTGCTACGCCCTCCACTGAAGCCACCAGCCACACTGATAGAGATACTCTTGCTGCCACCCAGGTTGTAGAGGCTGTGACTGCCAAAGGTACCCGCTCCGCCCCGGAACCCACAAGCCCCTCCACTGGCTGCCCCAGAGCGAGCCACACAGCTGCTCCTGCTGCTGCCAGAAACCACAGCTGAGCGGCCAGAGAATCCCTGGCTCCCACAGCTGAAGGATTTCTTGCAGGCTTGTCTGCTCATAGCGAGGAGTGTGGCAGTGAGCTAGCGATAACTTAGCAGAGCAAAGGACTGAGGAGAGGATGGGGATTACTGGGGAAGCTGGCCTTTATATTCCGAGCTGCCTGGCTTGGCAGAGGAGAGGTAAGCAATTACCTGAGAGTCATCTCGGGTTTGGTTTGCCTCACCGGCAACAAGTTGTGTCTTAGTTTCCAGCACACCTCAAAGATAATCCTCTGGACAAAAATGGCTTTGCTTTCTTAGCTTAATCACCCAAACTTGCCTCAGTTGACAGAAGGCCGAGCTCTCTCCTCGCTTCCAACCTGTGATTTCCTCAAGAATTTTTGAGAGTTAAGCAGAACCCATTATAGAAAGATAAGCTGACTCTAGTCCCTAAGGGATTAGGGCCCCTTGATCTCCATGACATGGGCCATTAGGACTGGTCAGCCTCTTCCAGGGAACTGAATTCCCAGGCATAAATTCATTGAACAATTTGTTATGAGCCAGGTCCTTTACCACTCCCATAGCGCCCAAGCTGTTCCTCTCATTGCCAGACACTGCCTTCCCGTGGCATGTTGCCTGCGCCCTGTGTTTCTGAGAGCACTTAGAGTGGAGCTGACGACCACGAGAAATGCATTGACATGGGGTCCAGTCTGCTAGCTCTGTAGTGAAAGGCTTCCATCTAAGTGGACCAGAGTTTAAGGCAAGATGTGTTAGTTGTGAGGAACTGAAGTAGAACCAAAGTGTCTAGTCCCTGGGGAATGGAAGTCCACGATTCGGAGCCAAGAAATGTGACGTTGGGGAGAGGGAAGGTCTCAGAGTAGGTCTGCCCCCCCATCCTAGCCGCAGGTGGTTCCTGGATCCAGAAACATGACAAGGCAGAATGCAGAGCTCCCCTGGGGAGTAGAGTCAGTTCAGGGGTCTCACTCCTCCTAGAAAAGTTTTCAGAGGGTATTTAAATGCTAGGTCCCCAAGAGGTAGGCTGTTGGTCGCTGTGGGTGGGTTGGTGACTAGTTGTTGTTGATTGCTGTTGGTCACAGTTTGTTAAGTAGTCATGCACAAAGAAACAAGAAGTTAAATATCCTGATGAAAAAGATCAAACTTGCCCCAAGGAACACATCTCCCCAACCAGTAGGAGGTAGTCTAACAACATTGCGTCCCCTTTTCCCTCTGTCCTTTTTTCTCTCCTATCTAGTGTTGGGGGTTGAAAGCATAGGAGAAGGGTGGAGAAAAGTAGACAAAAGAAGAACTCACAAAGTAACAAAAGACCTGCTACAGTACATCTTAGTTGCAACAAGGATAGGGGTATTGGGATCTCCTTCCCACTCCGCTGTCTGGCCTAGTCAGTATCCCCTTCTGTTCCTATGCCAGCACCCCTCTAGGCTCTGTGGAAAGGCTTGACCACAGCGGTTCTGGATCTCCAGCTCCTAGCACACCAGGGTAATACACCACAAAAGTGTCAACTGACTCACTTGAGGCCTAAGATCGCAAACACTTAGACCTAATCCCACACCAGTCTTTGGATGGAAATATGCAGAAAAGGAGTTTCGGTGTCTGTTCCTATAGCAAGCACCCCTGGGAATCCTTTGGATCTAGTTCATTTAGGAGACCTTCATCTGGGCTGGAAGGTCTTGAACATTTTCTACTTGCAGGCTGTTTTGTACTGGAGACATTTTTAACAAGATTCAAGGTATAAAAGTAGATAAATCAAACCTTTACTGATAAATCTTGAAGAAATTTATCTTTAAAATGATTATTTAGTATACATATAATTTTACCGTGTGTTAAAGATAGAAGAAAATGTGCATGCTAATGGGATGGACATGGTTTTTTAATATATGTGTGAGTATATGCAGAGACAGACAGACAGACAGAGAAGGAGGGAGGGAGGGAGCACTCCAGTTCTCACTCTTATGGGATGTGGGAAAAGATAAGGGGCTTCTCCTCAGGACTGCACTCACCGTAACAAATAGATATAAAAAAAATAGATATAAATAAACCAATCTTGGCTAAACATTTGACATGGCAGGGCACAGAGCATCTTCAACATTTTTCAGAATTAAGTGGTATTTTGATTTTTATAATCATCAATGCCGAGACCGCCTCTTCACGTACTCAATACAAAATGGCAGACGTATATTTAGAACCATTTCAGAAACCGTTGGCAATTCTGCCCTCAAGCCAAATGCCGATGAACACACTCAATGAAGCTCAATTCAGCAACTCAAACATGAATTCTTAAAAATCAAACATTTTAACATAACACAAGCTAAAGATAAACTCAACTGATTCACGCAGGCTGAGGAATAGCAGTGAGGAAATATTTAGTGTTTATTTTCCATAACTCAACAGTTACGTTTCTATAACGACAGATAACCGTGTGTGTAGAGTAAAACACTGCAAACTGTGACGTACAAGAAGAGCCTTGAGTCTGAACCAAGGGGCTTCGGGCTGCATCCTTTGGTGTTGTGTGGCGAGAAGCATGCAGAGTGCAGCACACTCATGATGTGTTCGGAAGTGAGACTGCAATGAAGGCCACCATGCAGCACAGGGGACACTGCCAGAAACAGCTCAGAACTGATTCAGGGTAAATTAGTTTTTAGCTAATTTTTTTTCTTCATTATGCTCTCAGAAGCCTCTTATCACCAAATTTTTCATGACCCCCATACTCAGCTCCCAAACCCCATATGGGGTGACAATCTCCAGCTTGAAAATCTAAACTCAGGTGTAATTCCATCTGGACCAGTTTTGGGGGGATAGAGGAGCCTTGGTGGCAGAACAGGCACATAGATGAATGGCTTTTCTAACTTCCAGGAGCTCCACTGTCCCACACACACAAGCCAGCTTGCCTTCTCACCCAGCCACCACACATGTGGTACAGCCGGGCTTTCCAGTTGCTAGCCCCACACAAGACGTCCGAGGCAGGACACAGCAGGAGAGTCAGACTCCAGACTCACCATGAAAAAGCTGTCTGGACCGTCTGCAGGATGATCAGAAGACAGAAGGACAGAAGCCAGGACCCTGCCAACAATTCTCACTCCTGTGCTCCATAGCTCACACGTGGCCTCCCGTCTGGTTGGGCCCCAGCTTCGCTTCTCGATGATGCCCTGATCTAAGGAAATTTACTTTTGTGTGTCTGGTTCTGTCTACTGCAAAATGAGGCCTCTAATGGCAGCTGCTTCACAAGGCCATTGTGAGCATCGCACAAGTTCAATATGGACTGTTTGGTGGGGAGGCCAGCAAGGAGGAGCTTGCTGCCAAGCTTGACGACCTGAGTTCAAACCCTGGGAGAACCAGCTTCTGCAAGTGATCTTCTGACAGTCCTATGTGCCTGCATGTACACAAACCTTAAATGAATAAATGTAATCGTTTTTAACTGTTTTGTGTAGAGCAGGACGCATAAGCAGTGTAGGATTAGATACCATTAGTATCTTCCAAGGACATGGAAGGAATTTGGTATGTTCTGCCCTGGCTGTTAAGATAACTGTGCTCTAGCAAAGTTGTCTCATCAAAGGGTGAGAACAGGAAAGAAAACCAAGGATGAGCAGGAAGCTGGCTGGAACACAGGAGACCTACACCAGATGAAGCTGGCCTGTGTAACCCTGGATCACACAATTCAACACCAGAAGTCTGTTCTGATCTGTTGAACACTTGCCTGCCTCACTGATCCGAGATGAGCCCCACAACAGGTAACAAAACTAAAGATCCTTTGGCAATGATAAAATGCCACCCAAGCCCAAGCAGTCTAACAGAAACAGGAAGCCTGTCTGAGATCACGGAACTTGGAAGAGCAGAATTCAAACCCTGTCTCTACCTCTAGCTATGTAACGACCTTGGACAGGGTATTTGGCATTTCTTTCCTTATTTATAAAAGAAACGCTTGCCACACTTGTGAGGTTTTTCTGAAGTTTACAATGCATAACTTTCAGTAACAAATATTCAGGTCTAGGTTAAGACCTGGGAACAGAACCTAGGGCACTGCAAACAACTGAACCACTCAGGGGTCAGTGAGAATCTTAAGACAGCGTCTCATCAGATGACCGAAGGTGACTGTGCATAGGCATAATGTTTTTGTACACTGTCTAAAATCTACCCTTGTGTTACTCAAATGTCGATTTCCCCACCCTCATATTTTGTTTCAGTCTGGACATGGCACTGTAATGCTTACACCAAGCATTTCCTGTCTCAGGTTTGTGTAAGCAATTCCTACCATTTATTCTCTGCATTGTTAATAAATGCTGACCATCCAGTGGCTGGGCAGAATAGAGGAAAACAGAGTGGGAAGTATGCCAACCAGAGGAAGGAGAGAGGGAGATTCAGATCAGCAAGGAAGAGGGAGGACGTGGAGCCATGAGGAAGGGGCCCTGAGAGAGATCATTTCATTGACACACACCTGAAGCCCAAAGAGCCAGACCAATAGTACTATCCAAATATCATGGGAAGGGGGATTCTCTCAGAAACAGATTCAAACACTATTTATAAATATCCTGGCCATATAGCTAGGCCCTTCACCGGCTAGGATCTTAACTTACAATAACCCACTTATTTAACCTACATTCTGCCGTGTAGCTGGTTCCCTGTGCTCACGTACCTCTGTCTCCTCTCATCTTCCTGGCGAATCTCCCCTTACCTGGCTCTATCCCAGAATTCTTTCTGCCTCCCAATGTCTCACCTTCTGTTTCCTGCCTTAGCCCTAGGCCATAGGACTTTTACTCGACAGGCGATGGATTCATATAACACACAAGATATTCTCTCTACAACGGTGAACTCACTCTATAGCCCAGGCTGCCTTGAAGCTGCCATCCTCCTGCCTCAGCCTCCCGAGTAGATTTGCCTTGCAAGTCTGCACCTATGCCCGTCACCCACAGAAACATAAGGGGACTGTGTGGTTCCTCTTTGAGACACCTCACCTACCCACTGGGTGCCAACCTCTATCCCTCCAGTGAGGTTTTCTTCACACTGAATGTAGACTGTCCAATGTCTTCCCCCTCCCGGGAATCCAGTGCAGAAGGAATGGGTGTCAGCTCCTTCAGTGTGGCCATTGCAGCCACCAGGATGCAAGCCAAAGGAGTGGTAGAGGGAGACAAAGGGCAGATCACAGGAGCCTCTGATGAACTGGGATCTCCTGATACGTGCTTCCTGGGCCCTGCCAGTGCATCATCGCCTGCCCGACAAGCTAGGATTGTTTTTCCAATAGCTCAGTGATGTTTCCTTATTTGCTGTGGGATCTGATGGGGGAGTGTCTGAATGGCTTCACTACCGCCGGCAGCCTGAGTTCTAATCCCTCACATGCCAAAATATTCCGTAAGAAGATTATGATGGAGCACTGAGCGCTGGAGTCTTACTCCCCACCCATAAAACAAGGGCAAAAGATTCTCGGGTACTTATAGTTTTTTAACCAAATTGTTCTCTGCCACGAGGAGGCTTAAGAGGTGTCAGGATAATTGAGGGCGGAGGAATAAGAAGGTAGTTATTACCTCGAGGTCAAGGTGAGCAGGCAGCCCTCTCCACCCAGGGACAGCCGAAAGGGGGGGGGGGTTGGGGAGCAGTGTTGCCTTTACATGTTAGAGCCATGGAGCCATTTCAGAGGAGAAGTGGATGGGAAAAGGTGGGGGTCGGGAAGGAGAGGGAGGGGTGGAACTGTTGCTCTGAGAGCAATACCTCTGAACTAAAATTAACATTTTTCCAACCTGATACTTCGTTGAAATAAAATCATATCACTGCTGAAATCATTTAACCAACCAGTAGTAAAAACGTATGCTAACGCAGGGTGAGCTCACGTGACGACTAGGGCTATTAGAAGAAGCACAAGCCCAACCACAGTTAATCCCTGTTACTAAGCCTCAGCTGGTAGCACTTATAATTTCTATTAATTAGGGCTTCGTACTTGAACTCACCCCAAATCTTTATCTGATTTTTGGATCTCTCCCAGGGCTTGTCTAGGACAGAACTGATTCCCTAAGATAGACTTTGTTAAGAGTCTACGGTCAAACCAATTTGAGGAATGAAGAAGATTCTGTAGCTCCTTGGAATTATAACAACGCCCATGAACCCATTCACCTATTAAGTCACCCTCTACGCTTCATTGAGGAACAATCCTTTGACTTTCATTTAATCAGAGCTCCCCAATCAATCTCTGGTCACCAGTCACCTTGGCACGGTGTTAGGTGTACTTGAGAAATACCAGTCAGCCACCCATCCAAGATGGACAAGAATGGCAGACCCCTGCCAGGCTTGGGGTTGAAGACAGTGACACTACGTCCCAGAAGAAAAGGGACGGGAAGGAAACTTACAGCCACCCACCAAGAAGGCTGTAGGAAGCAGGCAGAAAGACACTGGGGCGTGGGAAACGGATGTGGTCTCTGAGAACCAGCTCCTCCTATTCCCGTTCATCTCCGTCCAGCTACACATCTTTCTGGCTCTTTCCAAAAGGCACAGGAAGCTAGGTTTCCTGTAACTCAGCTGACTGCTTCTCCTCCATCTCTTCTCTCCTCGAAGGGGTGAGAAATGTAGACGTCTTATGAGTTGGGAGGGCTGGGTTACAGTCTCAGCTTTTCCAGGCTCTGACTGTGTGGCGTGCGTGTGGGGAGTTACTTTGCCCCCTGGATCTCAATTCTCCCTCTGCCTGATTGTCTTGTCACAGCATTCTCAGAGATTACAGGGGAAGCCTCAAAGGCAAAAGCAGAAAACCTTGACACAGCGGGCGCTCAAAACACAGCAGGTCTGCGTGACCAAACTCTCAATAGGAAGCGCTCCTAGATATTGTCAGTTCGAGGGCCAAAGAGGAAGGAAGAGTTCTGAGAGCAGCCCAGCTTAAGGTCAAGGAAATGTTTGACATCTGGGAACTGGACATGGTGGATGTGCCTGTAAGTCCAGCACTGGGAAGACAGAGACAGGAAAGTCAGGGGTTCAAAGTCAGCCTGGGCTACTACATGCTCTGGGAAAGCCTATGGCTATACTGCAATGCCTGGATACCTAGATACCTGTCTCAAGGAGGCATACACAGACAGACAGACAGCGCAGGCAGACAGACAGACAGACAGAATTTCAATGCCATGATAATTTTTTGCAATAAGTTGCAAGGATCCTAGTATCTCTAGTGGGAGGGACATTATTCCATTATCCAGCCACACTGGTTTCCCATCATAGGTCTCCGTTTTTAATCCACTGATCGATGGAGACTCATTGAGCACTGCACACTTCCCAGAGATAAAAAGATAGCTTTAGTAAAAAGTGATTTTCCTTTTCAAATCTTCACCCCTGGACCTGGAGCTGAAGCTGGAGCTGGAGGTGTAACTTGTACATAGACGCTTGCCTGAGTTAAATACCAGAGCTGCCTAAAACCGGTTATGATGCCACACACTTATGACCCCAGCGCTGGGGAGGTAGAGAGGTGGGAGGATTCAGAGTTCTAACCATTCTCAGATATGTGGTGATTTCCAGAGCAGTCTAGGCTACATGAGACTGTGCCAAAAGGGAAAAAAATCAAATCTTTATTCCTATCATATATCTGTGGAAAGATTATATAAATGGCGGCTGGAGTCGTGGCTCAGTAGCTAAGAGCGCTGGTTGCTTTTGCGGGGGACCCAAGTTCAGTTCCCAGTAGCATGTAGTGACAACAGTCATCTCTGACTCCATTTCAGGGGATCCGATGCCCTCATCCGGCCTCCAAGAGCTCTAGACACACATGATGCGCATACACACACACACACACACACACACACACACACACGCATATATATATATAATACACACACATATATATATAATACACACATATACATATATATAATATACACACACATACATACACACACACACACGGAAACACTCATATACAAATAAAAATAAATATTAAATAATATTTAATAAAAGATATGAGGTTAATTGGATTGCTCGAAGCGATTAGCTCCCTAACCCAAGAGGTTAATCAAATTATCCAGTTCCAAGGCCAGAGGTAAAGTCACGGAACTTTTTATGTCTGCAAGGGCTTCAGCAAGTCCAAATACATCATCCGAGGGGGAAAAAATCCGCTTCGACAACGAAAGAATGCACCCACAGAACGTGACGGCTGGGTTTATCTTGAACCATCAACCTGTGTTCATGAAAATTGTTTTAAACCTCACGGATGCCTCTGTGGTAACAAAGAAAGCCATCCATCATCGTCAAGGCACACACACGCCTCTCCTGCTTGAGACCAGATCTCTCTGAAGTTGACAGTACTTCCCCCTCCTCGGAGAGATGGCTCTCAGGTTTGACTTATGACTCCTCACTGCGGATTAGCCCCACATTCCAGATTACAGAACACACACCAGGTGACCCCTTAAGGACTCAGCCAGCCTGTTTGGCAGCATAGCACAGTGGTTACACTAGGGTAGGATTTAAAGCCCACGTCTGCCTCTTCCAATCAGGCTCTGTCTCCCTAAGCACCAGTAATTACTGCCTGCCTCTTGTAGCACTTGTAAGGATTAAGTGACATGTCAGTCAAAAGCAACGTCCATTGTGTTCTTTACACACCCACAAAGGTCAGTCACTGCCTCCACTGCTTTTGTTAAATGAGAGGACAGCGGCTGCCTTGAAGAGCCCCCTGCCCTTTCTGATAACTCACTGGTCTGGTGAGGTCCGGCTCCATACCTGCCAGTGACAAACATCAGCGCGTACACATGCACCACACACACACACACACATCACACATGCACCACACACACACACACACACATGCTCACACACATACCACATGCATGCCACACACCACACACACACACACACACCACACACACACATACCACACGCATGCACACACACACGCTCACATACACACACACCACATGCACACCACACACACACACCACACACACATACCACATGCATGCCACAGACACACACCACACACACACACACACACGCACGCACACCACACACACACACATACCACACACATGCCACACACACGCTCACATACACACACATACCACATGCACACCACACACACACACCCACACCACACACACCCACACCACACACACACATACCACATGCATGCCACACACACACACACACATACCACATGCACACCACACATACACACACCACACACACACACACACACCACATGCACGCCACACACACACACACACACACACACATGATATACACTCACACAGACACCTGCATACATAAAAATAAATACAACTTTAAGGGGGAAGTCCTCTCATAAGGCTAGGCTGTAACATAGCTTATTTCATATGGCTTTGCCCAGACATAAAGAAGCAATTCCGAGGCCTGGAGGCTTCAGCAGTTAGGAACACTCGCTGCTCTTGCAGAGGATCCAGGTTCCGTTCCTAACACTCAATCAGGTAGCTCACAACCACGTAGATCCATTCCCAAGGGATCCAATACCTTCTTCTAGCCCGCACACATGTAGTACACATAAAGCCATGCAGGTGAACACATTAAATAAATAAATACATAGATACATGGATACATAAATAACAAAACAAATCCATTTTAGAACAGTCTTCATGAGCTGGATGTGGTGACTCACACATGTAATCCCGGCAACCGGGAGTCAGAGGCAGGAAAATTGCCTGCAGTTTTGAGGGGTCCCTGGGCTCTGGAGTGATTTTGAGGACAACCTGGGCTACATAGTAAGTTTAGGGTCACTAAGGACTGGATAAGCAAGATTCAGTCAAAATATATACATGCAGACAAAAATAAACAAAAAGTTCTCTCAAACCCAGAAAGGTCTCTGTTCATCTCAGCTATAGCACTGTCCCTCCACCTGGAGGCGGGGACATTGTCCCTTACCCTCCCCCCGGAGGGGGCAGCTGAGGTGAGGTCTTGTCCCTGTGCAGGCTCCACAGGAGTGAAGCCTCTGCCCTCGCATGCTATCTCTACAGAGGCAGGCCCGCAAGCTGCAAGATGCTAATAATTCCTAAGCCTCTTAGGTATCACTTATAGCAATGTCACTAGACCTCACCTTTTGTTGGGGAGGGGACCCACATCCCTTGCCATCCACAGCCTTAGTGGCATGCAGAGCCATCTTCTCCTGCCCCTTGATGGAGCTGTCCATTCACCTGGGACAGGCTTCCAAGTGTATCAGAGGCTCGATTATGGCTTCCTAGGAGATACAACTGACCTCCGGCCCTCAGTTCAGGTGATGAACTTGCCCTGAGCCAGTGTGTATGTTGGAAGGGCTTGTAAGGGGTGCGGACAAAAGCCACACAAAAACACATGAAAATGTGTTTTCAGAACTGAGTCTTCTCAACCATCACATTGTTACCACAAGGTGTCCCAATGTGTGGCCTTTGTCAGCAGAGAGAAGAACACCGGGTTAAGGAGGCAGAGAGGAATGGCCTAAACCCCACCAGGTGAGATTTCTGATGACAGGCTGACAGAAATCCTACCTGGCTTCACCCAAACAGGGATGCAGAGACCTACTCCAAATCACTCCCAGACTTGACACACACACACCCTCATGAGCGCCCATAGGTTGAGGCAGCCTATGGAAGGCATAGCTGCTTTCTAATCTTTTGGGAAACAGTCGCAGTTTCCTTGAGTGTGGACAAGCCACCAGCACTGTTGTTTGCTCTGGCCTGAGGCCTGCAGCCCAGCAGGAGAGGGAAGGGAATCCACAAACACCTCAGTATCAAAACATTCAGTGGCTAGGGAAGAGTGGACCAGTGAGTCACCGGTTCCTAGAACAAAACAGCTCTTTGCTTCCTTGCTCTCCTGTCCTGGTATCAAAGTCACTTGCCATGGCCATTCTGCTGGGACAATGAAAGCTCTAAGGAACAATCCCATCTGTCACACTTCCTGGGCTTCCTACACCACTCCTAGGGGCTACCTATAACATGGAGCTTCTTATAAACACCATCAAGATGAGCCAGGGCAGGAAGCATGGACTAGAGTCCAGGAAGGACCAGCAATGGGCAGAAGCCACTCTCTGGGTATGAGACTTGCCATGGACCTTATCCCAAGGAAGGCTGAGCTGATTCTGAGTTTTTCTTGAGGGCATGCGTGAGAAGCCCCTTAACATCTCATGTAGAAGCAGTCCAGAAACCCTGGACCTCTCTGTAACCTGGTTGGTGGTCCTCCTCACCGTGACTCTAAATGTCAGGCTCTGTAAATCTCACCTGAGCCCCCTTTTCCTTCTTCTCTAGATGAACCCATCAGTCCCTGTGGCTGTCAAAACTACCCTTGTCTTCCAAATATCGATGATGCCCACATGAGTCTCTCCAATCTGGTGGACCTCTCTCAGGACGTACATCTCCAACTACCACCTGGACGCTTCCTCTAGCTATCTCACAGCCAGCTCTAGCCTGTCCGTCCAGGAGCTTTCCCCCATACCAACCTTACCCTCCCAACCTTGCCTGAGTAAACATCGTCAGCTCACTGCCCTCTGACTCACTCAATCCATTATCAGTCCTGTCATTTCTTCAACTGGGCCCCTAGTTCCCGTTTTCTCCGAATCCTTTTCACAACCTAAAATTATCTCACTCACGTATCTGTCTACCTTTTTGTTACTGAACTACCAAAATTAGAGAAGGCTATATCTGACCATTGCTTACCAACACAGCTCGAGAATCCCTCCCAGCGCCTGACAGAGTAAACACATGAGTACCAGCCATAGGAAGCAAGGGGTTTATAGGTAATAACTTTGTCTACTGTGAAGCTGTCATCACCTCCAACCTGGTATGTCCCCACACGGCCAGCCCTTTACTAGGTCAGACACTGAGGTATCTCACTTGTCTCCTGCCCTTTGCACAGAGGGACACCATTGGGAAAAATAGGATTCCTGACTCAAAAACTCCCATCTTTGAGAACTCCCATCTTTCTAGAAGGTGGATGAAGTAGAGATGGAAATGGAAGCTGATCCCTCCAGCACTCGGTTCCATGTTTTCTTGGTTTAAGTGACATTTTTCATCCCTGAGATACTCTCTACCTCTTAAGGAGGAAGTTTCAGTCCCCAGGCCTGGCTTTACTAAGTGTTTCCATCTGTAGTCTCTGTACTCTGAATGCCCAGGCAGCAGGCCATGACCAGAAGGAGACAGTGAAATCTCCAGGACAGTGAGGAAGTGGGAGCCAGGACTCAGGATATCCAGACAGCCTAAGTGAACTGTCCCGCCTGTCAGTTTAACAGAGAAGAGTGGAGGCTTTAGAATCCTTGCTCCTAAGACCCTTCCGATGTACACATGACCTTCTAGACAGCACTTCAGTAACCAAGTGATACTTGGCCAGGGAATCTTGGTACAGAGCAGAGGTCTGGATGGTCCTTCATGGCCATGTTCTCCCAGATCCCTGATTCCACACAGTCCACACTCAGGTTCTCTCTGTGGGGTGTGCTGAGGATTGTCCCAGGAAGGGACTCTGGGGCAGGCATTTGGGCTGAGGAGTGCTAGCAGGTTTTCTTTGTCGCAGAACTGACTCTTCTGGACTTCCAGCATGTTCCCCCAAGAGAGAACCTTCCCCAGGCATGGAACTTTTAACACAGAGTGTTCCAGTGCCTATGCTCATGGCAAAGCTTTGAGCTAGCGGAATCTGCAGCCCTGGGGTTTTAGCTGTTTTCTGTCCATCCCTATGCACCTTTATGGGGGACAAACTTTCAGGATGTCAACTTCGAGGAGGACCGGCATCCTGTGAAGAAATACTTACTCCAAGAACTTCCTAGTTCCCACAAATGAAAGCAAGAGTAGAAAAGGTATGTCTATGTGACCCAGCTTTCCTCTGAGAAGCAAGTGAGGTCACACAAGCCCTCCCCAACAGGGCTCCAAGGGTAAATTAACCAGCTCTTGGCCATTTCATTGCACTCAGTGGATGCTGAGTCAATGCCTTGGTTCAGAGATAGAATTCTGTAGTTTCTTGATACCACAGAGCCCAACGGGACAAAAGTAGGGGGCCCAAAGTAAGGGAGGGGAAACAGGATAGGTAATGCCATTGCACAGTGGTCAGAAAGACTCTGGGAGGGGTAGCCTATGACATCTTCCCACTCCCCCTTGTCACTCGACACTGCCCTGCACATTCCTCAGTTCTGAATCCAGTTGGCATCTCTCCAAAGTTATGTCATCCAAGTCACCAAGCTGAGAGTTGACGAAGCTTTCAAAATGAGAGCCAAGGCTGTTGGTGCTAGTGATGGAATTGGGGCCCTGGTGCAGTCTCCAAGGCCTTGTTCTGTTGTTCCAGGAAGCACACCTACAGGACAACGGGGCAGCAACATTAGGCAATGTTTCAGAGCCATGAAGGGCCTTCCTTAGTCAGTGCAGGAAGGTCTGGGGATCTCGCTCATGGTCCACTCGCTTAAAGGCAGGTGTGTAGTGGGGCTCTTTCTGTACCTGCACACAATGTGGTCAGGAAGTTCACCAGCCAGAGCCCTGAAGATAAAACACCATCTTAAAAGTCATGGAGGAAGAAGAGTCTCCCCACACAAGACCCAGATCTGTAAGGGGACCTCTTGGTGTCCTGGGGACTTCAACATAATCCCAACTCCCCAAAACGCAATGCACTCAGCAACATCTTCCATCACAGAATCCACAACCACGGCGACCCTCCAAGGCAGAGCCATTGAGAATTGCCTCTAGGTGACATGCCTGTTGGAACAACTCTCTCCTGAGTCTACAGGGGAAACAGCCCCAAGTAAGCTATCCCAGGCTAGAGCGAGCCACAAAGGGCCCTTCTTTTCTACACTAGATTGAGTAGGGGTGCAAAGGGCAGCCACTTCCCACAACCCCCTAAGACTAGGGGTCAACTTAGAACTCTCTAAATCCTCTTGAACATCAGCCTGCTTTGCCCGCCTGACAGTCTAGAGGGTAAGGACATCATGAGAGCCTCAGAGTAGCTTCTATCCCCAGTGCCCTGGCTCTTGGACACACTCCTTCCCAGCCAGTGTTCACTGCCATGCCTTGGACTCCACTTCTACAAGACCAGACCTACAGAGGGCTCCTGGTGAGAGCCTTGAGCAGAAATTCAGACAGGCAGTATGGGGTGATGTGTGGGTCTTTCCACACATATGCACATTATCCTGCCTGACTAAAATAGCAAGAACATCAGCCTTGAAGATCTTCCCAGACTCCATGGCCCCACCTAGGTCCTCACCCAATGGTCTGGCCCTTGTAGACATATTTAAATAGTACCTAAATGTCCAAGTCAGTCTCTTGTGTGGGAACAGGAGCCAGCATTTCATTACCTCGTCAAGGGAACAGACGAGCTTGCTGTTGAGGGCTTCGATCGGTTCACACTTTTTGACCTTCATTTTCACTCTGGGGTCAGTCTTCACACTAAGGGGGTGCAGGAGGCTCTGTTTGATGCTCACTTCCTGGATTTCTCCAGGGTCAAAGACTCTAGACCTATTAAAGACACCAGCCAATCCAAAGCCACCAGTTCTTCCAATGCTACCTCCCATTCCTCTACCACCAGAAAAGCTGTCCCCAGAGCCAGTGCCATAGCTTCCTGGAACTCCACCAAAGCTACCCACTGCCGTGCTGATGGAAATAGGCCCGCTGCTACCCAGGCTGTAGAGGATTCTATGGCCAAAGACTAGTGCTCCACTCCAGATCCCATAAACCCTTCCACTGGCTGCCCCAGAACGGGCTACATCGTTCTTCCTGATGCTGCTGAACTCTACAGTTGACCAGCTGGAGGAGCCCTGGTTCCCACCACTGGGTGTCTTGTAGACCTGTCTGCTCACTGTGAAAAGCTTGGTGACACAGAAATGAGGGACGCACACATGAGAGTCAGCAGAAGTGTGCAGAGAATGGAAGGCCTGGGGAGAATGAATCCCTTTCTGCACATTTGTCCAAGCTGCAGGGCTCAAGGGAAGAACAGATCATTAATCCCAAAAGCTTGTGGGTTGGGCTTCCCCCAAAGGGCAGTCATTTTGTTCCAAGGCATCAAGCACACTTTGAGGATAAGCCAAATGTTCAAGTGGCAGCCTTGCCTGGCAGAAACCCTGGCAGTGCCCCACCCCCATGCACAATACTTCTCAGTTCAATGAGACAGGAAACTGGAGGTGCTTGACCTGCAACCAGGGCATCAGCTTTGGTCTACCTACCAGTGGCCCCAGGCCCTGCCATAGCAGAACTCAGCTCTGGGAAGGTGAAGTGAAAGGGTGGTGAATGCTCTGGCTTCCTGAGTGGGAGAGATGGGAAGGCTCACTCACACCCTCGGAGAGTGGTATCCAGGAATAGTGAGACCACTTCCTCCAAACAGAACTTAATTAACACGTGTCCACAGTGTCCTTGGCTCTGTGCTGCACTTGGAGACAAAAGAGTCCATTCCATAATGTCAAAGCCAGGAGCCTGCAACATCTGCCTCTAGGGTTCTCCCTCATCTCAGCCTGCAGGAAGCAGTGGCTGTGTGACTTGTGGCCATCTCCTGGAGACAAAATAGTGTGAAATTCACAGGTCTCTGCATTGACTAGACCTCAGCAAAACCCAACACTCCAAACATCCATTTGTTTTATACTTCCCAGAAAAATCATATGTGATTACAGACTTCATCTTGGGGTTTCCTCCAAGGCTTCCTTCCTTCTTTGTTCCCTGCATTTGTCATTTCCCTGTGTCAGCAGGAAACATCAATTAAACCACAAAAAAGCAGGAAGAAAAAAAAACAGGAAAACTCTCTTCTTGTAAGTTTACACAGCAGTGGGGGAAAGATGGTAGAGAAATACGTGTGATAAGTCCATGAGGAAGTAGAGATGTTACGGAAGGGCAGGGCGTGGAGCCACGCTTGAGAGGCTGAAGCAAGAGGACCGTGAGTTCTAGGTCAGTGTGGGTGCATAGCAAAACTTTGTCTGAAAAAGAAAAAAGGGCAGTGAGAGAGAAGGAAGAGAAGGAAGACCAGTGAAAGAAAGAAGAGGAAGAGAAAGATGAGGAAGAAGAGGAAGAGGATGAAGAGGAAGATGAAGAGGTGGAAAAGATGACTGTGAGAAAGAGGAAGAATGAGGAGGAGGAGGAGGAGGATATGAGGAGGAGAGGAAGAAGAAGAAGAAGAGGAAGAAGAAGAAGAAGAAGAAGAAGAAGGAGGAGGAGGAGGAGGAGGAGGAGGAGGAGGAGGAGGAGAGAAGAAGAAGAAGAAGAAGAAGAAGAAGAAGAAGAAGAAGAAGAAGAAGAAGAAGAAGAAGAAGAAGAAGAAGAAGAAGTTATGGAAGGAGGTGTAGCAATAAAGGGGGTGCTGCTGGAGAAATGACCCCCAGTTAAGAGCACTCTCTTATGGTTGCAGAGGACCTGGATTCAGCGCCCACATGGTACCTCGTAGCCTTCGTAACTCCAGTTCAGAGGATCCTACCCCCATCTTCTGATCCTCATTGGCACCAGGCATGCATATGGTACCCTTATAAACGTGTAGGCACAACATTCATACACGGAAATCAATCAATAAAGAAAAGAGGAGAAGCATGGTGAGCAAACTACCTCATGGGGTGGTGTTGTGCACCTGTCCAGGAAACAGTGAAAAGAGAGTGTCAAGGCATTAGGAAGAAAGGTACCCCAAAACATGGAGATTCATGGGTGCCCTGAGGTGGGACTGTGGAGAGTGTCTGGGGGAACCAATGAGAGTAGCTGGGATAGATTGCACAGAGCCACAAGAAGAGGCTCTGTCACTGAGAGGGGAGCCACTGAGGTCAAACCACAGAAACATGAGTAAGGCATAAGCTGGAGTTGACTCCCTCTGGCTACTGTGGAGAAGACCAGGTTTCTGTGGGGATTAAGGGGGGAACAGGTGATAGCCACTCTGCCCTCCTTCCTTTTGTCTTAATCTTTGCAAAACTGGCTTCCACTGCCTCCTGCAAGGATGAGCTATGACAACTACTGGAAAGCCTTGGAGGTTTCCTGTTAACTCCAGGGCAGTGAGGGTTCGAGCTGGAGACTGCCCTGGTGAGACTCCTGGCATTCAGCTTGGGCAGAGCACCAGATCCCACCAGACCTTGCCCCTGAGGAGTTTCTCAACAGCACAAAACACAGCCTCACTCTGTGGAGAAGTTCCAGAAAGACCTTAGGAATTTATTAGCTATGTTGTTGAAACCAAAAAAAGGGGGAGGGGAGTGGGGATTGAAAGATCCTGAAGCAATCATTTAACCTGGAGAAGAAATTTACATTTATTTTTCTTGAATTTTTTTGTAGCACAAAGATCTCTAGCCACTAAAGAACTGGAGAGAATTCGGTCGGACTCATCATGGAGGGTATGAGCAGGGTATAGACTGAGGTGGCCACGGCCACTGGAAGTAATCGAACAGTAACAGAAACAACCATCCATGGCCCCTAGAATGTAGATGGCTTCGAGAACGTTAAGGAAGTACTGTGAAGGACAGGGAACACTTCTGTCAGGGGACACGGGAGTGACAGCAACCTCTTAATCCCAGAGAGTGAGCAAGAGAGAGAGGGAGGCAGAGTGGTCCCAAGGCTCAAGATAGCCACTGCAGAGAAGGGAAGTGGGGTCCGTGTGCCCAAAACAGGACCTGGCCTCACGGTCAAGCACAGAGCCCTTCCTCCTTCTGTCTGAGCTTAGGCACTCAAGCACCTTGTTTCGAGCTTATATTTAGTCTTAGGGCACAGACCCAAGTCCCAGGCAAATTGGACAGTACACCACATTAGAGCCCTGCACAGCCTGGTTCTGAACTGGTTTCTACCCCTGCCCTCCGTCTCCAGGAACACTAAGCTGGTTTTGGCTTGCTCACATTCAGCCCTGAGCCACATTCCGGAATCCTTCACTCTGCTATTCTTGCTGCTGGGAAACCTTTCATCCCTGTGCCCTTCCCCAGCTCCTGCCCTACACTCCTTCCACCTGGCTGCTTCCTTAGCTTCTGTATTTAGACAGGGGTCACTTCCTTCAGGAGCCTTCCTTATCCCTTCTCCACGACGGTCCCAGATTCTTGCTGACATCAGCCATTGCTCTCAACACCCTTTTAAATTCTGGAACGTCTGGGGATAACATGTCTACCCCCAGCATTCCCAAAGTCATCCTCCATACTCACGTTCAACTATACCCTCCTTCGGGTCAGCCCCATCTTCATGTCCTGTGACCTCCCTCCCACAGAGCCGACACAGAACGAGCATTCACAGACCTCACCAAGGAAAGCCCTGGTTCCTGGGGCCCAGGGGTGCTGCATTCAAATGAAGCAGAACTCTAGGAGATGAGAGAAATATTGTCACCTGTCAGGGCTCCACTCAGAGAAAGGAGTGCTCTCAAAATCTCCCCAAAGACTAGTTTGTATTGGACCCCCATTGCTTAGCACAGGCTAGGCATTCACCCAACAGTGGTTTGTTGGTCATTCCATCCACATTTCTTTTTTTTTTTTTTTTTTTTTTTTTTTTCCGGAGCCGGGGACCGAACCCAGGGCCTTGCGCTCGCTAGGCAAGCGCTCTACCGCTGAGCTAAATCCCCAACCCCCATCCACATTTCTTAAACAGCAAACACGGTCATGAACATCAGGATGAACCCAGCCAGGGCTTCTGGGCTGAAAGGAGTCATAATTTGGACCTTTGTTGAAATGATGAATGGGCGAGTGCATGTGAGGATAGATGGATGCTTGATGGGCAACTTAGTAAGTGACAGTCAAGTATGCACCCTTAATCCCAACAGTCAAGAGGCAGATGCAGGCAGAACTTTGAGTTCAAGGTCAGCCCAGGTGACAGAGCAAGTTCCAGGATAGCCAGGGCTACACAAAGAAACCATTTTTTTTTTGAGAGCTTCTGCTTAGTGTGCCTATCTTTATCTGACTTCTCCTTTGAGTCAGGCAGCAGTGAGCCTGGGTCCCCAGTTTCCAGCCCCCACCAGGGCTTCTTGGCCACACCGCTGTCCTCAATGTGCCTCTTCGTAAATAGTATTAACGTGCCAAAGATTCCGATTGGGTTGAAGGGGCTTCCTCCCTTCAGCATCTCCTTTCCTTGGACAGGCTCCGCTATGCGTTTGCTCAGAAACAGACAAATGAATATTTCTCTCCTTCCTTTTCTTTCTCCGGTTTTGTCATTGCTGCTTGTTTGTGTGTGTTCTGGGTTTGTCTTTCCATGAAGCCCAGACAGGCCTGGAACTTTCAGCAACGCTTCTGCCTCAGCTCCCTCAGCACAGAGATTGCCCTGTGTACCACACTACTCCAGCTTGGTTTTCCTCTTTTACTAAATACAGGAATCTTCTATAAACGAAATACAGAGACTCTCACAGCCACTTCATGTACATTGACTCTAAGACACGTTCGCGTGCATCTCAGCCGTAGCTGCCTTGGTAGACTAGATCATGAACTGCCCCTGCAGAGGCCAGGCAGAAGACCCCGGTGCACCCGTGGACTGGTTACTCCCACATTCCTCTTAAACAGAAACATGAGGGGAAGGGACTAGGGCAGCCTTTGGTCTTCTGGTTGAAGAGTCAGGAGATTTGTCCTCACTGTCAACCCTTAACTCCTCTTCCCCACCCCAGAAACAAACAACAAAAAAACTGCTGTGTGGGCCTTTTCCCAGGGGCAGGGTACAGTGGGAGAAGAAATGCAATCTGCTTGACAGGCTCAAAGGCTGCAACTGCTTCCTGCTCACGCATGACACACAGGGCAACAAGCCCAGGACAGACAATGGAGAGATCAGGGCTGGGCCCCAGAAAGACAGATCTCTCTGGGCCAGGAACCTCTCCCAAGAACATAACCCCAGATTAAAGCTCTCTGTTCTATCTCAGAGGGAGAGAAACCCCATACAACCTCAGGGTCGGCCTGAGGACCCCATGGGCAACTCCTGGCTTGGGCAGAATCTTTCCATTTCTCCCAACTGGTACCATCAAGCCAGAATTCAAGGGGAAAGTCTTCACCTGCAGAAGGAGGGTTGGGTCAGGCTGCAGAAGGGAGCTATGTCACCCATCTGTTCTGATCCAGGACTGAAACAGGGAACTCTCCTCAGACTGCCCTCTCCCCTGCAGCACTGCCCCAAGTAGAATCTTCCAGGGACCATCCAATCAATAAGATTCCCACTTCCCTGTCCTCCTCTCAGGGACAGCAGCAAACTGAAGCCTGGTTAGCTCAATGAAGTGGAGAAGTGAGCAAAGCCTCCCAGCCCTGAAAGACAGTGTCTGCTCTCCTTCATCCAACACTTATGACCTTGTTGGTTCTCAGAATAGGTTTCTGAAAACCTCTCAAGCCCATTGATATTTAGCCCAAAACATGGAACTGCACAAAATAGGAAGGCCTCTGACTGGGGTATATAGCCCAAAGAGCACACATATACAGGGCCTGGGGTTAGACCCCAAGCACCAGCAAAGATGAGCTAAAGAGTGCTTGCTAGACACTGAGGCCACACTATATTCTATAGGCTTCTTTGTCTATACACATTAAGGCATTGGACTATCAGATGCCCTGTATACATCCAAACAGCCTCTTCCTCCAGGCTGATCCCAGGTTCAGCACTGAGACATCCTGCCCCAGGTTGCCCTACCACAAGCATCCTTTATACAGTTGGGGGTTTCGTGAATCTGTTCCCCTGACCTCTGGGCAGTCTTTGGGTCCCTATCCTGCATCTCTGGCAGCCTTACTTTCTGCACCTCAGAAACAGGAACCTGAGGAAACAGTAGGCGACTTTGATCTGTACAGACAGATCCTCAGACCTTTACCTAAATTATCTGAGTAGATGGGCTCCTGGAGCCTTCTTCCCAGGAAACAGAGCCAAGTACTCAGAAATGAATGACAAAAAGCATTTTTATTGGGGATGAGTAGAGAGAGGAGCAGGGCTGAACAGGACACCAAGCAGTCTTTGTCTCAACCGGACAGAGCCCGTTGCTGTCAGGGGATGGAGAATGAGTGTCGTTGTAGCAGATGGATGTCCAGGATCAGGTGGGGGCTGGTGTGACTGGAGGGGCCGAGAGTGACCCTGTACTTCTGCAGAAGGAGTTCCTGCTCTTCATTCCCTCTGTCCATTGGGGTGAAATCAGACACCCCTCCCATGCAGGGGGGTCACTCGGCCCAAGTTGAGAAGAAGCTACGAGGCTCCAGGAGGGCAGAGGCCACACCATGGCCAAGAAGGTCATCCTGGAACTGAGGAACCAAGGCAGAGGAGGGAGACTAACAATATGAGCACCAGGAAGGAAGACTGGGGGTGGGGGGTGAAGTGAAGGATACACAAGAGATATCAGGGCTGAAGGCCATCAGGATCCTGTCTTGTCTATCGTGGGGATCTCTTGGTGATGGTGGCGGAAGAGGTGATCTTGGTACCAGAGCTGCCATAAATACCGCCACCAAATCCGAAGCCACTTCCAGAACAGGAACCAGAGCCAAAACCGCTACCCAGGCCAAGGCCGATGCCACCGCTGCCACCAATGCTGGCACTGCCACCAACTACGGCTGGAAGGAGAGACAAAGTCCACAGTTATTCTCAGTGAGTGCCAGCAGTCCCCAACCCAGATCGGGAGGGACAGATGGCAGGTGGGGAAGGTACTTACAGATGCTCACAGCACTCTTGCATTCTCCAGACATCCTGTGGGGAAGAGAGAGCCATGAGCCATTCAGAACAGAACCCCCTCCTCCTTCGACTTGCAGATATTATGTGATGCTATCTCAGCCTTGAGCAGCCACACCATAACAGCTGACTGTCAACCTGATGGCCCTGGTCAGAACGTACCAGCCCAGCACTGAAGCCTGAAGTGAGACGCCTAGCAGAGTCTGGCTTCTAATACTCAAACCTCCCTCACCTGCACTCCTCGCCCTCCAGTAGCTTGCGGTAGGTGGCGATCTCCACATCCAGGGCCAGCTTGACATTCATGAGCTCCTGGTAGTCCCTCATCAGCCGGGCCAGGTCCTCCTTGGCCTTCTGCAGTGCAGTCTCCAGGTCTGCGCGTTTGGTGTAGGCATCTTTGAGGGCCAGCTCTCCACGTTGCTCTGCATCAGCCACAGATGCCTGCAGAGTCTGGGACTGTGGACAGGGACATTAATGGGTACTTTAGAGGACTTCACCCCTGGGCCAGCTTCCTTTGGTTAAGATGTTAGGATCCTGTCTGTTCTTCCCGTCGTTTTGTGACCTGAGCATCCCATTCCTAGCCTGCCTTTATTGGTGGTACACTCCTTTAATTCCAGCACTCAGGATGCAGAGGCAGGTGGATCTCCGTGAGAGGCCAGTCTGGTCTACAGTGAAATCCAGGACAGCCAGGGCTACACAGAGAAACCATGTCTAGGGGTTCGGGGGAAGTCCCATCCATGTCCCCGCAAGACTGCCGAGCCCACCCACAACCTCACAGATCAACAAGATAAAGATAAACAAAAGCCAGGGAAGACTAGCCAGGAGCCCTGTGTTTGGGTATGCTGTGTAATCGGTGTCATGATGCACGGAGGCCCCACAGCCAAGCCTAGAGTCTTCCAGTGCTTATCCACCACAAAGGCACCCACACCCACCTGCTTCTTGATGTTCTCAATCTCGGACCGTATCCTCTGGATCATCCTGTTGAGTTCTGAGATCTCATTCTTGGTGCTCTTCAGGCTATCTCCGTGCTGGTCAGCTGACATCTGGAGCTGCTGGACCTGATACCCAAGCAAACAGGACTCTAAGGTTGCACACCAGAGCCAGTGAGGGTAGACAGAGATGAAAGGATAGCCACGAAATCCCCGGTGAAGTGAGGGTCGGTGGCACCTGCAGGATGGACTCGTCTCATGCGCCTACCTTGATCTGGTACCAGGACTCAACCTCAGCCTTGCTCTTTCGAGCAATCTCCTCATACTGGGCTCGGACCTCAGCGATGATGCCGTCCAGGTCCAGGTTCCGGTTATTATCCATGGACAGCACCACAGATGTGTCTGAGACATGTGTCTGCATCTGGGACAGCTCCTACAAAGCACGCGTCTCACATCAGACCCCAGTAGAGTCATTTTCTCCTGACCTCTGACTGGGAAATGAGGCTGATGAGTCTCCCGAGACCATAAATGTTCTATGTAATGGGCCAGACACTCTCTCTATGTATTGGGTGGAAGGCAATGGAACGGAAACATTTAGGACAACAAAGAGCTCTCCCCCATGCAACCTCCAGCTCTAAGCCTCTCCTCTAGGAAATCTGGTTCTGAGAAACTCTCCATGGAATCCCTCGTTCTTTCTCCCCATGACCTTGCCAAGACCTTGCCAAGAACCCACTGCCTTGACCTAAGTTGCTGGAATCTATTAAGAACCATGACTTCCAACCCACAGCCCAACAGATAGGGGTTGTCTTCCTCTACACGGAAAATGGAGGCCTCACCGCTTCATAGAGGACTCTCATGAAGTTGATCTCATCCTTAAGGCTTTCCATTTTGGCCTCTAACTCCACCTTGATCATGTAAGCAGCATCCACATCCTACAGAGGTAGAGGAGAAGAAAGGGGAGGAGGATGAAGGGATGCAGGAGAAGAAACAGGGAGGTAGGATCACAGCGGGAGCAGAAATGTCGACCAACACCTCTAAGTTCCCTTACACACTTTTATAGGCTGTGCAAGGTCACTATGCACACTTGTCTTGTTCTGCCTCTAGAGCCATCAGAATAGCACAGTCCAGATGGGTTCTCCTCACACAGTTACTTCTTTTAGATCTCACACCTCCCCCCCCCACTTCCTTTGATAACACAATTTCAAATAAGGACAAGGCAGGCAAAGACAGGCAGAGAGATAGACCAAACACATGGCTTAAGCCAAGACCACTTCCAACAGGAAGGGGGGGTTGCTGTAAGTTCTTCCTGATATCCTTCCTGGCTTACTTTCTTGAGGACCACAAAGTCGTTCTCTGCAGCTGTGCGCTTGTTGATCTCTTCCTCATACCTGGGGGGTGGGGGACAGGAAGACAGAAGGCCACCGTGAGATATTTCTCCCGGGTCCACTACTACGTCTCAAGCTCTAAGAGTGGGAATGCCCAGATCATGAACAACATCAAGTGTTCGTAGATATTCACCTAACATACGACCCATGAGCCTAACAGCCTCAGCCCTGTTCATTCAGAGACATGAAATAGAAAAGACTGTTTGGAGGGGATAAGTTGTAAAGGAAAAACCTCATCACAGTGATCAGATTACATCATTGGAAAGACTGTCCTTCGGGTTGTGGCAGATTAAATGTCCTGGTTTTAAATTCTGGGTCAGTTCCCTTTCCTTGGTGTATGAGTGTGGTCATTTCCTCAGCCTCATCCTACAGAGGACAAAAGAAAAGCTATTGCATAGTGTGTGTCTCCTGTGTGTCCCCTGTGTGTTCCCTGTGTGTCCCTGGGTGTCCCTGTGTGTCCCTGAATGACCCCTGTGTGTCCCTGTGTGTCCCCTGTGTGTCCCTGTATGTCCCCTGTGTGTCCTACATAATTCTCATTCCACTCAATTCTCACAAACATAAGGTAAGAATACTACCCCTATTAAATACTATGAAAGCCACACACTAACCAACATTCAGTTAGCTCTTTTCAAGATATTTACCAGACTAAATTCCAACCCATGAGCAGGCTAATGCTACTATTGATCCATTGTATTTCTGAACCTCTCTGTGCACAGCAAACCCAGGAACCTAAAACTAACACTAATTCAGGCAACTGGTGGTCACTTGGCCTCCACCTATAAAAATGTGGCCATTTGAATATGGAAGCCAGCTTAGAGGAGCTTTCTACCCCAGCTTTGGATTCCTCAGAGCCTGAGGTCCCAAGATGCTGGAGAGAGGCCTGGGTGTGGGCCAGCCCTCCCTCTCTCCACGTACTTGGTCTTGAAGTCCTCCACACTGTCCTGCATGAGCTTCAGCTCTGACTGTAGGCGACCTTTGTCATTGCTCAAAGTGTCCAGGTTCTTCCTTAAGGCGTTGATGTACGTCTCAAAGAAAGGATCCAGGTTTCTGGGGGATGTGGTGGTTGTCTGCTGCTGGAGGAGGTTCCATTTGGTCTCCAGGACTTTGTTCTGTTGCTCTAAAAACCGCACCTGTGTTGAAAAAGACACAGGTCCCTCGTAAGACCCATATGCTTTGGCAGAAGGGTGTCTGAGACCAGCATCAGCCTAGGCAGGCCAGGCATCCAGACCATCTAAGTGTCACACAGCTTGGACCACCTCATAGCAAACCCAGAGCACCATCATGACAAGCATGTTTCTGGGACTATAGTGGTCTGTGGGACACAGAGCTTGGAGAACATAACATAACATTTCTAACCACAGCAGACCAAGGGCCCAGATGCAGGGCTAAAGAACAGAGCATCTGGGAAATAATCAAATCAAATAAGACACAAGGTACACACACAGTTGGCAGGTGTTTGCATTCAAAGGATACAGACCCACGGTGAAGGACAGACAAGTTCACTAAAGACTTTCAAAGTAAGCTAAGGCACGGTGATGCCCACATGTGGTCCAGCACTCGGGAGGCTGAGGCAGGAGGATGATATGTTTGAAACCAATATGAGCTACATAGGAAAGCCTTGTCCCCTGAATCTGTATACAATTAAGTCTAACTGCAAATAGCCCAGACATGTTCTAAGACTCAGCTAGAATCCATCCTGCCAAGGACTTCCTGGAGCCTTCACCCTCTAATGCACCTAGCCAGGCCAGCCAAAGGAGTGGTCTGGCAGAGCATCTCCATGTTACGTGCAATCGACAAGACACCTGCCTTCTGAACCTAAAGGCTGAGATGAAATGAGATGCAGCCAGCGAGCACAGAGAACTCTTAGTCTGGAGCTCAAGTCTGCTCTCAAGGTAGCGGTAAAGCCTCCACGAGCTACTACAGGCCTGTTCAAGCCAGTGTACCCACTCATCTCCTCCAAGGGGTTCACTCTTGCCTCAAACACCTAAAGAAACCAAAACTTTGATGCCCAGCAACCCAGAACAGCCTGGGCTAGAGCCCTGCATTGGGCCCTAGCCATAGAACTCTGAATAACCAGACCCCTTGATGCAGGGCTACAATTGAACTACATAGGAAGATCTCCAGGTCTTGCCTAAAAAAAAAATGGAAGCTGGGCTAAAAACGGCAAAGAACATCTCCTCTGCTCTTCAAGGAGCCTCAGAGACAAGGAGTTTCGCCCGGAGTCAGAAGTAGGTATGAGGTGACCTCCTGCCTAAGACCCAGGGCCGGGGGCTTAGAAACCCTCACCCCACCACCCTCTGCAAAAGTCGGGCTCACTCGCCTTGTCGATGAAGGAAGCAAATTTGTTGTTGAGGGTCTTGATCTGCTCGCGCTCTGCTGTGCGGATTTTCTGGATCTCTGGGTCAATTTCCACCTGAAGAGGTGTCAGCAGGCTCTGGTTGATGGTGACTTCCTGAATACCTCCAGCAGGACAGACAGGGAAACCAGGACCGCCTCGGCCGTTGAAGGAGCCTCCAAAGCCACCGCCAAAACCACCGGCACCAAACCCAGCACCGTATCCTCCAACACCGAAGCCTCCGGCACCGCCGTAGCCACCGCCTTGGCAGGACCCAGCCACGCTCATGGAGATACTCTTGTGACCCCCGAGGTTGTAAAGACTCCTGCTGCCGAAACCCCCAGAGGAGCAGCGCCCGGCACCCCCAGACATGGAGGCTGAGCTGAAGGCCACCCGCTTGACTCCACCGGCAACAGCTGAGCCACTGCTAAAGCCCCGGGAGACTCCGCGGACGCTTGACTGTCTGGAGATCATGGCTGAGAGATGAGGCAGCTGCGACGAGCGTAGAACCGAAGCGAAGCAAGAGCTAGGTCCTGAATGTCAATGCCAGAACCCGTGGCCCTTGCAGCTTATATGCGCTGGAGAGGCAGGGCTTGGTTGCAGGGGCATAAAGGGAAAAATCCGAAGTATCTCTGGGCTGGGCCTTTGGCAACGGCCCATCTCTCTCGCACCTGCTGAACATGTCACTAAGCACACCTAGAAAAGTCACTGAGAGGGCACAGCTTACCGTCTCATCCCTCCCTGAGCCAGTGCCCCAGGGCCTCTTGTACCACAGCCCACCTGACTCAGCCTTGCAAAGCCCCACTGCCCTTCCTCCTTCCTTCCCAGCCTCATGGGGCTCCTGCTACAGACACCTAGTCTGATCACCCCTACTTTAGGCCGGGGATGCTGGAACCTAAGAACCTGGGTTCCAGGCCTAGCATTGCCTGGTTACACACCCTGGCCTGTGCAAACTGCTCCCTGAGATCAGTACTCATAAATTGGAAAGAATGCAAATGTTTACCTTTCCTCTCAAGGCAAGAGAGATTGTGATCGTGGATGGGCACTTGATAAGCTGTCAGAATCAGCTCTTGGGCCTCTATCTGTCATCCTTATCCACCGGGTGTTCCTAACCCTTTGTTCACCTATGAAACAAGGCCCTTCTCTTACAGATCCACCTACGTAGCCTTTCCAACCAAGACCCAGAGGAGCCCCTGGTTGGATTCCACTATGTGGCCCATAGCCACCCTGGGGCTTCCCCAAAACACAGCACGTCTGGTTTTACTGATGTGGCCCCAGAATTCTAGAAAGAGGTTCCTAACATCCTTGATGCTGGGGACTGCTTTGGCAGACTGATGGTAGGTAATTCAGGGCCATGTGTGAGATGCAAAATCGTAGTTCTGCTCCTAGTACTTGGGTTCCTCCTAGCTGAGGGCGACTGGCCTAGACAGAGTCTATTCATCTCTCCCTAACTAACTCTGCAGTCTGGGGTGGGTCACTTGACCCCTCTGAGACCTTATAGATAAAACAAGACCTGTCCCTGTGCATAGTTGATAAGACAGTATATCCAAGGTGTCTAACACATAGGAGACCAAAGTCACCTGTTCTCTCCTGTCCAGGGACTAGGAAGTCCATCATTGAGAAAATGACCCAGATGTGAGAAAGAGCAACCACCAGCACATGGATAACCCCACTGGCCTGAACCACACCCATGTCCCCCAAAAGCTTCCTTGATATACAGAGAACTTAGGGTGAGGGTGAGCACAGGTCAGGCCATAGGGATGGAGACACAGGGAAGGCCAGACAGTCCAGGAACCCAACCAACAGTCCTTCCAGGTCTCCCCTCCACCTCTGCCCTGTCACTGTCCAGCTGCCCACTGTAAACCTGCTCGAGGGCTGGGGAGGCTAGAGCCGAGACCCACGGCATATGCAGAAAAAAGCTGCATATGGGCAAGCACGGCAGAGTGAGGAGGTGCTGCCCCTCCACCACCACCCCCAGTGTCTGCTGGGCACCAGTTTTGAGTCAATCTCGGTGATTCAAAGGGCATGGGGACTGTGGGACAATAGCAATCAGGCTTTTGTGTGTCCACCCCAAGTCTGGGAGTAGGCATGCCCTATCAGGAAGGTAACAACAACTGGAGATGTCAAGGGCCCCCTGAGGGGTGTTCTGAGAGCTTCTCTCTGCACACATCCCCACATCTCTGTCCTCCATGGGTGCTAAGGCTCTGACGGGGATTTGACAGATGAAGCCTGGGGGGGACTCACGCCATATCACTAAGTCGTGTATCTCAGACTGTAATACTCCAAGTTTGGGAGAACTGACACAATCAATGGTCATGTCAAGTACTGAACAAAAAGGACTCCAGGACTAGAGGGAGGTGGACATCTTCAGAGAAATGGCAAGAGCAGTCTCATTTTGTGCCTGGGGTCATCCAAATGACAAAGTCATGACCAAAGACCTCCCTGGCGGTTACGTGAAGCATGTGCCCCATCCCTTCAGACAAAAGCAGGAGGGGGGAAGCCCAGTGCATTCTGGGTAGAAGCAAGCCTCTTAGAATGCCTGCCACATGCTGGACAATGGTGGCTTTTCCTTGGGACAGTTTTATTCTTTGCAGTTCTAACTCAAAACGGCTCAGAAAGGTCCTGTTACTAGCCTGAGATACAACAGCTCAAAAATAATGGATTTTAGGAAGCCAGTGCTGAAGGCGTCACCTCAAAGTTCATGACCTTAACCTTTGAGTAGACATTGTTTTGTACGGATGTCTACACCATGCAGAATTCTCAGCCACGCACAGTCGATGTCCCACCAGAACAGTAGCAGAGTCTTGGGGGGAACACAGAATGTTCCAGTTCAGCTCCCTTCTGTCCCTACAATCACTGACTTCGTTTGTGTGTGACCTTGTCCTAAGAGGTCCTCAATAAGTCACAATATGGTCCTCAATGGCTGGTCTTGTGCCCTCCAATCAGCTAATTCCAAATTGATATAGTCACGAATCTTATGCTAAATCCAGCTCAAAAAATGTTCTGGCCTCAATCCACATCCTGTGAGTTTATTAAATCAGAATTGCCAATGCTTTACAGAATCCTCACCCTGGAGATAAGAAACTGCAGGTAGATGCAAGCAAGAACTTCCCAAGTGAGACCGTCTTTAGGCCCCGTGGGAAGAGGGGCAAAGACAACTGTCCACCAGGAGGTGACAGCTGAAAGTCAGTCCCACACTCCCACTGCAGCCCTGTGCACACACAGCTCTTGCTTTTGCTGCTGTCCTTGGTGACCCAGAGTCCTTTGGCCACCTGCCCAAGCCAGGCTCTGAGGAGTAAGCCGGTTGCTGTCAGGCATGGAATAGGAGTGGGAGGGTGTGTTCGCTCGGAGCTTTCCGAGTGCAGGAGGCGAAGCCTTCCCATTCAACTAGGGATTACGGATGCTGAGGCCTCCAACACTGTCAGCCCTAACCTGGGGAACAGTGTGGGAAAATGCCTTGCTCTCCCTGGTCAGGTGGGTGCCCCTGCTCCACTGGGTCACCTAACCCCAATTGCCCCATGGCCTGAGTCACTCTGAGGGAACCAGAGCCAACCAAGGGTTCAGAGATGCTCAGGAGACCCAGGGAGCTGGGAGGAAGGAAAGCCAGAAAAGTCCATGGATCAGTTGCTCCATCTCCTGCCCCTGGTGTGTGCCAGCAGGGGCTTTCAACACTTCCGACTGCCAAAGCACATTCGATGAAGCTTTTGGTGCAACAGAGAGAGAAAACAGGCCATAGCACACCAGCCCCACCCTTGCAGGTGGCCTTCCACCCCCCACCCCCTGAATCCCTCAACTGGGAGTGCCTTGTGGGAAGGTTCTGGGTCGGTAAAGTCACTTCTGAGCTTGGACAAACCATGTCGCTCAGTTTCCAAGCCCTGGTTTACCATCCCAGAAGGTGTTTTTGACTCTGCTGTTAATGTGTTGTGGTTTTCAAGCATGCAGCTCCCTCCAGTCTCCCGCTACCACCAGCAGCCTGGTTTCGATCCTATGAAGTAACAGTTTAGACTGCCTGCTGATTTCTTTTTCTCCGTAGGTAGCATAACCCAGTGACAGGCTTGAACTTTGGGGCAACATTTTTTTTTGATTCTACATGAAGTGCTCTGTGTTCCTAAGAGGTTACCTAACTGCTCTGTGCTTTAGTATACACAATATAATAAGCGGAAATGGGGTTAACAATGTTTGGATCACAGGCTGTTGAAGAGACATGTCAGAGAATCCAAGGACCTGAGATCTCAACCCTAAAGGTCTACAAGTGCTGGTGAGGCCCCTGGAGAAAATGCTCAGGGGTGCATTGGGGGGGGGGGTTCAGGGAGCATTGTTTGCCAAGTCAAAGCCCCATGTCCCCAGACAGGATTTGTTTCAGAATCTCTGCTTGTATTCCTCCAACCTTTGTACCCACCTTCCTGAGTCCTCTGGGGAGCAAAATTGAGAGCCTAAGCTTCTGCCTGGAGTGCCCAACGGTGTTAAGGCAGGCGGAGAGGCTCTGACTGCACTGTAGGCAAGATGGAGTAGAGTAGAAATAGCTGGACCTCAGCCTTTTGTACGTCAGTGAGAAATGGAGTACAGGTTGGGGAGGAGATGCAGGCAGCTGAGGAAAGGAAGTCTTCTAGGACACAGGAAGCAGGGAGAGTGGAGGGAACTTCAGCAGGAAAGGGACAGGGCTTGAAATCAAAGCCCTAGCCACCACATCATCTGTCCTACAGGGTTACTGCAAGCTAACGCCTAGAAGCCTCCATTTTTCTAAGTTGGAAAGTGGAGAGAGAACCCTGTGTCCCTGTTGAATTCTGGGGCAAATCAATGTATCTATAAAATACACAATCCAATTAAATGTGTGTTCATATTGGTGGCTAGATGTGGGGGGCTCTGAGGAGAAATCACCTGAAGTCTGTGCAGAGAATCCTGAAGTCTAGGGAAGGGGAGGGGAGGGAGGACTCACGAGCTTCTCATGTCCGCCTCACAGCCACCCTTTTCTACAAGGAAGAAACTAGGCTTGGAGATGAACAGGACTCAGCCCAAGTTCACACAGTCAATAGCGGCAAAAGGTGAGATCTACCCAAAGTCCGCCTGGTTCTGAGGCGGCTGTGCAGGAGTCTGCTGAGTGAGCTAGGTCAGCACCCCAGAGGTGAGTGCTGTCCAGCTGTCACGTTCCTGTTCCCCAGGGTGCGGGTGCGGGGGCGGGGGCGGGGGGGGGGGGCGGGGCGGAGGGGGGAGAACAGACTGGAGCCACACACAGCTTGCTGCAGTTACTGTTTATTGAGACACATCACAGGCACAGACAGGGACTTGGACATGAGGTGACAAGGCTGTTCTGGTGAGAGAGAGAAGAGCTGCAGATCTCTGGCAACCCCTTCTCCCTCCTCCAGCTTGCCCTGAACTCAGAGCAAATCTGCTGAGGTGACAAAGCAGAACTGGACATCCTACCCCCTCTAAATGGTCAAGTCACCCCCAAATCAACCAGCTGGTGATCCTGACTTCCCTCCCATTCCACTGCACAACCAAGGAGAAAAACCTGGGTAAATTTGAGCCCTTTCCCAAATGCAAATTATATGTAAATTGTGCACTAAAAATACTCAGCCTCTGTGGTCCTGAGAAGCCACGGCCAACGTGAGGACCAAGGCCCAACTCGCAAAGCCTTGCTGCTAGTATCGCCGGCTAGAGGTCTTGACCGTGGTGGTCTTCCGCAAGATGGAGGTTCCCCCAGAGACCTGACCGCCCTTAGCAGAGCCATGAATCGCACTGGTACTGTAGCCTCCCTTGCTGGCCCCGCCAGCCCCGCCCAAAGAGAAGCCAGCTGCGCCGCCGGAGCACACCGAGGTAGAGTTGCCGGTCACCGCTGCAAACAAAGTAAAGGCTCAGGACTAGTGGAACTGTCGAGTTAGGAAGGGGTAGGGGAGCCCAGAAACCCTGGGACAGAGCGGGGCGGGGCGGAGCGGGGCGGGATGGGGCGGAGCGGGACGGAGCAGGGCGGAGCGGGAAAGAAGCGAGAAGTGTGGGGCACAGATGGTGGATACTTACAGATGCTGATTGCACTGGGACAATCTCCAGACATCCTAGGGGAAACAAGGGTCCAGAGAATTCAGCGATCTGGAAACCCATGTGAAAATCTTCCCTCCCAGCCCCTTGCCTCTATGTTCATTCAGTTCCTTACTAAGGCCAGAGGGCAAGACCCAGAGTTATAAGTAGTAGGAGTATGGGGTAATCCGGAACTCAAGGCCTTCCAAAATAAAGGCCGTTCTGCCGGAGGCTTTAAAGCCTCCCCCTCTCTCCCTGCTTCCTGTGGGACCAATGACAGACTCTGGTATCGCTAAGGACAGAGCCTTTCTCAAAGGAAGAAGTTGAATCTGACCCGGCCAAGCAAATCTTGCTTCTGAGCAGCTGGGACACCCCAAGGGATGGCCAATCCATCCAGGAAATGAGCAGCAGAAACAGGGAGAGCTAGGAGAGACAGTCTAGACTACTACCACCGCCATCTGCCCCACAAACAGATCCCAGGTCTCCGAAGGGTGTGCACAGGGGCTACCACCTGCTCTCCTCGCTCTCCAGCAGCTTGCGGTAGGTGGCGATCTCCATGTCCAGGGCCAGCTTAACGCTCACGAGATCCTGGTACTCGCGCAGCATCCGGGCCAGGTCCTCCTTGGCCTGGTGCAGGGCCGTGTCTAGATCTCCAAGCTTCTTCTTAGCATCCTTGAGCGCCATCTCCCCATTTTGCTCCGACTCTGCGATGGCTGTCTGCAGCTGCTGGCACTGCCCACAGGAAAATAGTATTGGGAATATTTTCCAGGATCAACCCATTCTCACCCCTTTGCTCCCAAGCCGGGAGCCCCACGCCCTACCCAAACAATCTGGGGAAAAAGAGACAACGGAACTGAAAGGGAATTTAATAGAAGCAGTGAGGAAACACAAAAACATAAATCTCAGTTCTTCCCGCAGATCGCCCAGGGCTTTGGACGAAATAAAACAAATAATACAACCAGGACAGCAAAAGCCTTGTTCTGGGGCTGGAGAGATGGCTCAGTGGTTAAGAGCACTGACTGCTCTTCCAGAGGTCCTGAGTTCAATTCCCAGCAACCACATGGTGGTTCACAACCATCTGTAATGGGATCTGATGCCCTCTTCTGGTGTGTCTGACGACAGCAACATGTACTCATATGTAAAATAAATCAATCTTTAAAGAAGCCACATGGTTTGGTCATACATACATAGAATCAGCGTCCTCTACCCTCCGCCCTTCCCCTACACTGCCATCTTGGAATAGGATGTCATAGACTTGTCCCTTTGAAAGAAGTCATAACACATGCTCTGCCACACATACCACTGTGTGACCTGCGACAAGTCTTCCCCCCTTTCGCTTCTCCTGGGAGCTCCTTCCCAAAAAGGAAAAGGTTGATCTTGCTTAGCCAGACTTTGAGTTTTCCAGGCTAACCCCATGACCCACCTGCTTCTTGACTGCGTCCACCTCTCCCTGCAGCCGCTGAATGGTGCGAGTGAGTTCTGAAATCTCATTTTTAGTGTCTCGGAGGCTGTCCCCATGCTTCCCAGCTGTCACCTGCAGTTCTTCATACTGGAGGCCAAAAAGGGTGCCAATGAATATTGAGAACCCTCACCTGCTTGATAACTGTTGGTCTCAGAGCCCACCCTCTGCTGGAAACCCCATGAGAGCTGAGTGCACCAAGTCCTAGAGCTCTGATGGTCGGGTGAGCCAGGCCTCTCCAGGGGAGGAGGTCCACCCCAGCCTGTACACCCAAGCTGGTCATCCACTCACTTTGGTCTGGTACCAGGACTCAGCCTCCGCCCGGCTCTTCTGGGCGATCAGCTCGTACTGGGCCTTGACCTCAGCGATGATGCTGTCCAGATCCAGGCTGCGGTTGTTGTCCATGGAGAGGATCACGTTGGTGTCAGACACACTGGTCTGCACTTGGCTCAGCTCCTGTAGGCATAAGAGCAGCTGCTACCAGAGTCCTGCCCTATGCCTTGGGCAGAAGCAAAGTGTGCAGAACAGGACCTTCGCATGGCCTCAGAGGGACATCCTAGGCTTCCTCGGGATCCATCCTAGAAAGAATCTACCACTGGGAACAGAATCTCCATCTCCCCATTGTGAGGCAGGCATACATCTTCCCTGTTGATCCTCCGGTCCTCTGCTGAGAGGTCAAGGGAACAAGGGGGTTGTGCCTCCCTGCTCCGTGCCACCCTGGCTCTGCACGAGCACATTCACTGGTTTCTGTAATCATCACATTCCCTGGAGACAGGCACTCCCCAGCTAGCATGAAGGCTACTTCTGTGCCCTCAGGGAAGGTGGCATGTTCAGGAACCTAACTGTTCCACCATCTCTTGTGACCCTGATGACAAAAGAGGAGAGAGGCTTGGCAGGAAAGAGTACCTACCAGAGTACCAGGCAGGTACAAGGGAAAGGGGATGGCACCAAAACCGGTCAATGCACTAGACACAGTGTCCTCAAGTCCTCCTTGCGTTTCTATGGCTACTGCCCTTTTTAAAGATGCATTAGTGACCAGGAAGGTGATGTAAAGGTAACAGGAAGTTGAGGGTCTGTGATCTGCTCACTGACTTGCGACATTGGCTCCCAAAGGGCTCTGCCGATGCCATCCCTTGACTCCCTGAGCTCCTACCACACTGCCCTCAACTCTAACTGTCAAGTCACCTTCAATATTCTCACTGTGACCCTAGCATGTCACACGCTGGCGCACACACACACACACACACACACACACACACCACAGACACACACACAGCACACACACATACACACACACCACACAGACACACACACCACACAGACACATACACCACACACACACACAAACACACACACCACAGACACATACACCACACACATACACACACACATACACACCACACAGACACATACACCACACACACACACACACAAACACACACACACACCACACAGACACATACACCACACACACACACAAACACACACACACCACACAGACACATACACCACACACATACACACACACATACACACCACACAGACACATACACCACACACACACACACCACACACACACATACACCACACACACACAAACACACACACCACACAGACATACACCACACACACACACAAACACACACACACACCACACAGACACATACACCACACACATACACACACACACCACAGACACATACACCACACACATACACACACACACACACACACACACACACACACACACACACACACAGAGAGCCCAGTAGAATATGGCTGACAGGAAAAGAGACATCAACACCCTTCACTTTCTAAGTAGCTACTATGGTTCAGGCACCAGCTTGGCCACTCAGCAAGCATGACGTGTTAGACTTCAGGACCCTCCTTTACTAGTTCCACAGAGAGATTAAGTCACTTGTACCAAATCAAAAAAGCAGTAAGGAGAGCCCTTTTTAAGCCTTGGAAACTTGATTTCAGAACCTGAAATGATTCAGATCGAAAAGAGTAAAGGGAGACAGACAGACAGACAGACAGACAGACAGACAGATGGATATGGAGTCCAAAACCCTATCTGACAGCTTGGGATGTTGACTATGTTCTAAGCATAAGGGTGGGAAGAAATGGGTCACTGAAGGGCAGAAGGACAAGAGGACAAGGGTCCTGAGGTCACCCTCCAGAGGTGTCCTGGCCAAACCCAGAGCATGGAATTGACTCCTGAATGCCAGTTTGGCCATCATGAATGGGGAAAGAACTGTTGCCCCTCTTTCCCTGAGAGTAGACTCTGATGGATGAGGAAGCCCTTTGACAGGAAGTAATCCCCCAGCATGGTCCACAGTTACCTTTCCTTTCCACATCTTCACCTAAATCTCCCACCTACTCAATGCCCAACTTGCCAACTTCCTGCCACCACAGACACTGTGCCCTTTGATGCCAAGGCCCTGCTAAGCTGAGCCCTTCCTTTGCCTGCTTCTGAGTGCCAGCTCCTCCTTAAGATCCATGGCAGGTGTGTCCTCAGAGGGCCTCCCCTCCCCTGTCCTCCAAAAGAACCCCACCACAGCCTCCCTGTGTGCCTTGGCACCTTGAACCTGTCCCAACAGGGCTTTCCTTACTTAAGAACCTGACCTTAAGGGCAGGAACTTTATGTGGGAGGAACCCCATAAATGCTTGTTAAGTAAGTGAGGTAGAATGAAAGAAAGGGATGCTGGGTGAGCCTGCTCTGTGCTTTGGGTAGAGCAGAGCCAAACCTGAAACACGAGAGCATGAGGGTGGACAGGGAAGTCCTAACTCTTGAGAGACCACCACGAATCCCAGCAAAGAGAAACAGGAAACACCCAGAATCCTTTAGGGTAAGAATCTCTTCTGGCTAAGCAGACAGAAGAGAGCAAAAGAGCTGAGAACACAAGAAAACAGAAGAGACACTGGGCTAGTGCCTGCAGAAGACCCAGGAGCCAACAACTAACGGCTGTGTCATCTGCCATGGATCCTTCACAGAGAGCAGTCTTCAAACGGGAAATATGGAAAATAGGCCCAAAGGGGGCCTTGACCCAGGCAACTTCAGAGTCTAGCCCAGAGGGACTGATCCTAGGAGGCCCAGGGAAGAGGAAGGGGATGAACATTGAACCATCCCAAAGAAACAAGGATGAGGAGTCCAGAGCCCAAAAACAAAGCCCTGCTCCTCTGAGGGAAGGAATCAAGGTCCTGAAGGCTAAGGAATTAATTATAAAACCTGGGAGGAGGCACAGAGCTGCCAAGAGTCACCTGAGGAAACACGAAACCAAATAGGTTTCGTTTTCACATCCGAGCGTATTGCTGGATGGCCATGGACATTATCTGACCACTCCTGTTCAGAAATCCCAAAAATGAGACAAGCACACATACATGCACAGGCACACATGCACGTACATGCATACATGTACCACATACACACATATACACATATATACATGTATGCACACATATACATATATGCAAGCATGCATGTACACACACACACACACACACACACACACACACACACACACTTTTTTTTCAACTAAGTACTGGAGAAAAGCATGTCCACACCTCTCTTGAAAGCATTCATGTGGAAAAACTCCAGAGACTGTCTAAGCGCCAGGATAAGGTGTTACCTAAAAGTGTACATGAACTAAAGGAATGCTGAGGTGCGTGAATAAATGTCCCTTGCCTTCCCCACCCATCTGTCTTCTGAGCACTGAGAGTCCTATTTCCTGACTTCTCAATGCCTCCTTTGTTCGTTGTCACAAGATTCAAGTCACCTTTTAACAGAGCCCTTCGCACAACAACAGCTGTGCACCCTGCACCTGGGGGACCAAGTAGAGGTTGCATGAGCCCCTGTCTGGTTGGCACAGAGGGATTAGCTGGGAGAACCCTGCTGGGGATATACTGGGAATATCTGCTTCTCTAGCAAATCCCCCTAAGCTCAGCCCTAATGTCCCAGTCTGCAAGATTCCCTGTCTCCTGAGACCTGTCCTGGAATTTCTGAACCACCCACTACTCTACCTCACCAACTTCACAGTCTCTGCTGCCCCATTTCAAACTGAGCAATCAAGGGGGGCATTGCCTCTGACTAGTTTTGTGACCAAGGACTAATTACTCTGACCCACAGTACCATTGGTTCTCAAATTGGCAAGATAGCACCTACATTGTGGAGCTTTTGAGAGCACTAAGCTGGCTCAGGGCCTCAGTGCTACTCATGAAAAAGGTGGGGCCACATTTTTTTCTTTGAAAGTGTCTCACCATGGTTGGCCTAGAACCTCAAATTCACACTACCTGCCTCTGCCTCCAAATGTTAGGATTAAAGATATGCGCTACCGCACCCCGCCCCATCCTGTAGGCTCCAAACTTTTCCCAACTACGTAACACTAATGGGTTCACACCTCCATGAGTAACTCTCCAGCGATACTTAAATGTGTGCAGATCATGTCTGTCCATCTGTCTCCTTACCATCTCATGGAGCTGTTGCAGGAAGTCAATCTCTTGGATCAGGCTCTCCACTTTGCTTTGCAGATCCATTCTGCCCATGTATGCAGCATCTACATCCTGAGAAGAGGGGGAGAGCAAGCAGAGTGCTCACACCCCAGATCCATCCAGACCCTGTGCAGCCAAAGGACCCCCTCCCCCAGTCTAGCCACCCCACGAACCTTCTTAAGCAACACAAATTCATTCTCCAAGGCAGTGCGTTTGTTGATCTCATCCTCATACCTGTAATACAAGGAAGGTTCAGGCCAGCTCAGGCCAGTTCTGTCTTTTAGGTGGTGGGCTCACCTGGCTCCCAGGAAGCCTGGATGAACTCTGCCACCACTCGGAAATGTCTGCGGAACAGTTCTTTAATGCAGTCAACAGTGAAGACGTTTGGGGGGAGAGTGCCATTGTTTAAATACTTCCTTCCTCTTTTGGAAGAAAGAGCTACCAAATTCAGACACTACCATAGTAAGCCACCTCTTTGGCTCAGAGCCCTTGAAGGCTGTCCCAGACAGAACAAGTGTGCCAACAATGGCTGACCTCTGTCTCCACTTTCAACAACACACTGGCATTTGAAACAATCAATCCCTTCCCGACCACTTCTGCTAAAGCTAAGGTTTAGAAACTGCCAGTGTCAAGTTACAGGAAAAGTTATTTTAAAATTACACTTTCATGTCATAAATATGTGTACTGTCAACCATGTGGTGGGAAGGTCGTTTGGATCTCAATTCAAACAAACACTTGTTTTTTCTAAATTTATATTTATGGAGCAATTGAAAATTCCATACTAGGTATCCCATGAGGCCGAGGAATTACTACGTTGAACATTTTATTATTTTGCTTAAGTTTTGTCGACACAAGTTAAGCAAATGAGCCTCATGCTTGGCCACCCAGTTCCTCTAGCTTCCCCTACTCAGGAGGGCAAACCTCTCACACACACCTACCCAGTACACATATTCATGAAGAAAGTGACAAGACAACTAGACTGGCTTGGAAACATGAAGGGAGGTGGTAGAAAAAGAGAGGGACAGAGTGAGATTGGCTGAGCTGGGTGTGGAGGGCTAGAACATGAGGTTCAGTACACAATCCTCCCCACCTTTTAAAAAGGACATCTTAAAATTACTAAGCTCGGTTGGGTTACCACACACATAGTCCCTGAGGTGAGCAAGAAGAGCACCGAGAGTCTGTCTGAAAACAATAATAACAACAATGACAACAAAAATCAACCAATAAACAAATGAACACACATGCACGCACGCACGCACACATGCACGCATGCACACACACACACACACACAGCCCCCAAGCTCCAGCCCCCAGTAGGAGCAGCTCTGCCTGGGTGAGGGCGGTCTTTTCCACAGTGTCATGCTCTGTCTCATAGGGCAGCATGCGTGTCCCTCACTTGTTCTTGAAGTCCTCCAGATTATCCTGCACGTTCCTCAGCTCCATGTCCAGCCGCCCCCGCTCGCTCTGTTTGGTATCCAGCTGCCTCCTCAGGGTGTTCAAGTAACCCTCAAAGAAAGGCTCCAGGCTCCTGGCGACCCCTGTGTTCTGGCTCTGCTCCTGCAGCAGCGCCCACTTCGTCTCCAGCACCTTGTTCTGCTGTTCCAGGAAGCGTACCTGACCAGGGAAGAAAAGGTGGATGGAAGTCACCTGGGGAGCAGAGCCCAGGACACCACAGGCCAGCATTGCTGTGGTAGGGTAGCATCCTGCTTCTCACTGGGAGGAAGTGATCCTGCTCAAATGACAGTCCAGACAGACTGAAAGAACTCTGAAGAGTTAACAAACATGTGGACTGGTCATCTGGTCAGCTGAGCTACACATTCTGTTCTCTGTCTCACTTTCCCACTTGTCCCGGTTGAAACTGGATGAGGCCGGTGTTTATGAGACCAATTCTGCATCAGTTAACTGTTTAAAATATCACAGAGGCCCCGCGGTAGCCTCTAATCCCAGCACTCAGGAGGCAGAGGCAGGCAGAGGCAGGCTAGTCTCTGAAGCCAGCCTGGTCTACAGAGCAAGTTCCAGGAAAGCCAAGGCTACACAGAGAAACCCGGCTTTCAAAAAAAGAAAATCATGATATATATGGCTCAAATCCAACTGCCCAAAGAGCAGTTCACAACTGTCTAACTCTGAGAGGATTCGACCCCCTCGCACAGTCATACACACACACACGTAAATAAAATAAAAATAAAACGAATCAACAGTATCAGAGAAACAGAGCTGTAGATGGGTCCCAGGTTAAAAGTAACTGTTGCTCTTCCACAGGATCCAGATTTGATTTCCAGCACCCACACAGCAGCTCATGAAAGAACCAAAAGTCACCAGGGGAAAGGCCGAGAAGTGGGTGGCACGACTTCCCTTACACTGTTTCCTAGTCCCTCCAGATCCCACCTCCACAGCACCCCAGGCCTAGTCACTTGGCCCGGAGCCCTGTAGCAGGTACACCTTGGTGCCCAGGACTGTGGAGCTCTACAGCCTTCTTCAACATTATGCCCCTGCCTCACCAACCTGTGTGACCCTGGGCAAGTCTCAGGACCACGCTAAGCCTCGGTTTTCATACTGTAAAAACGGGCGGAGCATCACCTGCCCTGGAGCCTCATGGAACCCTGAGGGTGACACTCGAGAAAGGGGGTAGGGCCCTTCTGTGTTAAAAGTTCAAATCATCATCCCTCAGCCTGACCCCGCCGCCTAGGCTCGGAGCCAAGGTACACAGTGCTGAGGGGATGGAGAAAGCCGTGATAGAGATGACGCCAGAGTGACCCAGTCACCCCGGAGGTGAGACAGGGTTTAGAACACTTCCAGAGTGTGACATTCGAACTGTATGGTGGCCACCCTCCTCTTGGTCCACCCCAGACTGAGCGTCTTGGCTGGACCAGGGAGCCAGGCAAGGGAAAGCAAAGGGCTTCCTCTTGCCCTCCATGTTCTCACTGTGTCTGACCCGAGGCTTCTTCAGCTTGAGAGGACAGACAGGATTCCAAGGCTCCAAGCATGGGTGATTTGTAGAATTCCTGAGCCATGCATGATTACCCACAGCTATAAAATGACTCAAGTCGTTAAAGGCCAACTCCCTAACAGAAACACCAGGGACAGCACATCTATTAAGTAAGGCTGCTGCTTCTTAACGGTATTAATGACACCACAGGAAAGGCTCCAACACAGTTGGGCTGGGCCCCTCATTCACAGAAGAAAGAAACCCCAGCCACCAGGTTGTAGCCCCAACCTCAGGTAGACAGAAGCAACGGTCACCCCGCCCTGCCCACCTAGTGCATATAGTAAAAACTTGCCTTTGCCCAGATGATCCCCCCCCCATTAAAAGTTCAGCTTCCGGGGCTGGGGATTTAGCTCAGTGGTAGAGCGCTTACCTAGGAAGCGCAAGGCCCTGGGTTCGGTCCCCAGCTCCGAAAAAAAGAACCAAAAAAAAAAAAAAAAAAAAGTTCAGCTTCCCCCTGACCCCACTCCGGTTTTGCCCACCCACCTTATCAATAAAGGAGGCAAACTTGTTGTTGAGGGTCTTGATCTGCTCGCGCTCCTGAGTGCGCACCCGCTGGATCTCGGGGTCAATCTCCACATTGAGAGGTGTCAGCAGGCTCTGGTTGACAGTGACTTCCTGGATTCCCCCAGGAGGACAGACTGGTCCAAATGTCTGCCTGCCAGCCCCTAGGCCAACGTAGGCCCCACTGCCAAAGCCTCCTAGCGCCCGGCCAGAGGAGGACCCACCAGCCACACTGATGGAGATATTCTTGCCTCCCAAGTTGTAGAGGCTCCGGCTGCCAAAGCCCCCGGAGCTGGACCCGGAGCGGACGCCACCGCCACTGCCGCCGCTGCTCCTGGACATAGTCACTGAGCTGTAGCTGGTTCGCATCCGACTCCCACCACCTCCGCTGGCTGAGTTAGAGCTGAAGCCTCCTTTAGTGGAGAACGTCTGCCTGGACAAGGAGGACCGCATGATTGTCAGAGAGAAGTCAGCTGAGAGCGAGAGGAAGCAGGGCCGTTGTGAGCTGCTGAGCCACCAAAGGCCTTTTTATCTTTCCCCCCCCCCCCCCCCCGCTGGGCTGGCCATGGGTTCCACACGCTCCTGCTGTGATTACCACAGGTGAGAGGGAGGGGCCCTGGGGGGGAACCCCTCCCCCCCCAATGTGGGAGGGCATCGCCCAGCCAGAGACTACTTGAGGTGGGAAGCACCCCACCCCCCCACTCCCCCACCCCCACTCCCACCCCACCCTGTAAGCTCTCCTCACTTGGAACAGGATGATAGGGCTCCTACAGTTACCCTCACCACCCAGTGGCTGGCTTGGTCTCCTCCTACGCAGCCCTGATGGCCTGCTGTCAATGGAGCTCTGTTTTGTGGGGTTTGTCCCAGGGCCTTGTGGTAAGCCAAGGCCCCAGGGCCCAGTGCTGTGCAGGTGGCAAGGGAAGGTGCATTGGGAAATGGGTTGTAGAGAGGGTGCCCAGGCCTGCTCCAGTCCCACCCTCCCAGCCCACAGCCTCCTGTCTCTTGGCAGGTCCAGCGTGGGGGGCACAGGTGACAGGGCAGGGGTGGGGTAGTTGCTCTTCTATCTACACCGGCAGGTGTCTGCTGGGTGGGAACCCTGCGTGGGGCAAAGAGAATCCAAGGACGAGAGGAGGGTCCCGGCCCAGCCATAGGCCTGGCTGGGCACACAACATGGATTGGATGGCTTTGGCTCTAACCAGACATGGCTGTGCACACCTATATCCCAGCACTCTGGAGCTGAAGGGCGGAGGGTCAAAAGTTCAAGACCACCCAGTCTCAAAACCAAAAAATAAAAACAACAAACAAACAAAAAAAACAAAAAAAAAACAAAAAAAAACAAAAACAAGAGATGCCCAGTCTCCACAGGCAGGGTATTGAGACTTAGGATCCCAACTGCCTTTCCTGGGGCTGGAGGGAGGCAAGGAACAGTGACCATCCCTAAGTTCTTCCTTGGTGGGGCCTTCCCAGTGGAGCCCAGCCATTTTAGAATAACTGGAGATGCACACACATCCAAGAAGCCCCAAATGGCCCATCCTATACCTGCTTCAACCTTCTCCTTCCCTGTCCACCAGGCTCAGTTCAGAAGTACTTCACACCGATCATCGCTCTCTTCCCAGCCAGGCTTCTAGAACTAAACACAGCCCGAGCAGAGCCTTAGAAACTTCAGATACAGGATTGCAAACAGTGGGAGCAGACCTTGAGGCTGGCTCTCCTCATCTCTCTGCCACTCAACAAGCAGAGTCAAGGCAAAGATAGAGCAATGTCAACTCTGCCAGGCTAGAGCTGGGATCTCAACAGAGATGCAGAGGACCCCGGTGACGATGGTGGCTTCTAGGCTCCAAAGGAAGCTGGGAGTATTTCCCTAGGGCCACTGGGATATTCTAGTAGCCCCCATTCACTTGAAGCATTGGACCCAGCTCCTACCAGTCATGAAGAGCCACAGAACTAGCCCCTTAATGCCACCAACAAGACTGCCTTCCCTGATTGGAGTTTGGACACCAACTGGCTGAAAGGCCAGTTCTCGCCAAGCTGTGTGCCTTTGGGACAACTCTCCACCTCTCTGAACCTCATCTAAGCATGACCCACTGTAGAAGTGCTTTGGGAAAACACTGCCCTTGGGATGAGCCATCGTCTCCCACCAACCAACCTCCTCTCCTTTCCCCGGGCTGAGAACACTTTCTCAGGCTCCCTTATCTCTGCCTGACGGCGTGGGAGAAGAGATAGCTGTGAGTGAGGCCTAGCCTCCAGGCTGCTGCCATGGTCCTCTGGGCAGGAAGGTGATGTCAGGCAGCAACTATGAGTCACTGTGTAGCTGGGCTGGTGGGAGTGGGAGTCGAGCTGTAAATATAAACATACCCCACCTCACTCAAAGGCTAGCATTCAGACATGCGATTCGTGTGTGTGTGTGTGTGTGTGTGTGTGTGTGTGGTGTGTGTGTGTGTGTATGTGTGTGTGTATGTGTGTGTGTGGTGTGTGTGTATGTGTGTGTGTGGTGTGTATGTGTGTGTGTGTGGTATGTGTGTGTGTGGTGTGTGTGTGTGGTGTGTGTGTGTGTATGTGTGTGTGTGGTGTGTATGTGTGTGTGTGGTGTGTATGTGTGTGTGTGGTATGTGTGTGTGTGTGGTGTGTGTGTGTGTGGTGTGTGTGTGTGTGTGGTGTGTGGTATGTGTGTGTGGTGTGTGTGTGTATGTGTGTGTGTGGTGTGTGTGTGTGGTGTGTGTGTGGTGTGTGTGTGGTGTGTGGTATGTGTGTGTGGTGTGTGTGTGTATGTGTGTGTGGTGTGTGTGTGTATGTGTGTGGTGTGTATGTGTGTGTATGTGGTATGTGTGTGTGTGGTGTGTGTGTGTGTGTGTGTGGTGTGTGTGGTATGTGTGTGTGTGTGGTGTGTGTGTGGTGTGTGTGTGTGTGGTGTGTGTGTGTGTATGTGTGTGTGTGGTGTGTGTGTATGTGTGTGTGTGGTATGTGTGTGTGGTGTGTGTGTGTAGTGTGTGTGTGTGGTGTGTATGTGTGTGTGTGGTGTGTGTGTGTGTGGTGTGTGTGTGTGGTGTGTGTGTGTGGTGTGTGTGTGTGGTGTGTGTGTGTGTGGTGTGTGTGTGGTGTGTGGTGTGTGTGTGTGTGGTGTGTGTGTGTGTGTGGTGTATATGTGTGTGTGGTGTGTGTGTATGTGTGTGGTGTGTGTGTGTGTGTGTGTCTCCTAGCACACTCTCTGTGCCAGGCTTCGCAGTAGGAGCTAGGGAGCCTGTGGCAGATGCCTATGCAGCCCAGACGCACTCTTGGGAGACACAGTTGTTACTCACAGGCAGCCTTCCCTTCCCAGCCAGACGGATCACCTCAGGCAGGGTCCTGTGAGGTCGCTTGGCCTCCTCTGCCTCTGTGGCTGTTTTCAGGCATCAAACTCGATCGTTCTTTGGAAGTCTTTATGCAGATCACACACATACCCTGACCTTGCGTAGACCGAGCTAACCTTAAACTCTCTGTGTAGCCGAGGATAGCATTAAACTCCTGATCCCCCACGCTCTGAAGTGACCCCTGTGTGCCACCAACACCTGGCTTTTTGAATCTTTCAGGAAGAAACCCCCGTGCCTTTGTTAACTAGCGGAGTTTATAGGAATGATTGCAAACAGAACAGGAGTAAAGAAAATAAAGATCCATGAATCAAGCAACCAGGGGGAATCTCTCCTGCTGATACCAGGATGCCACAGCAACTCTGGGAAACAGAAGAGTAGTTAAGAAGTGATTTAATGGCTACCGTGTATTAATTAGGAGGTAAGCCTCCTGCCAAGGTTTGATCCATGGGCAGTGAGTGCCTAAGCTTGATCCACATCTGCGGCCTCCCACAGACATTGTGGAGAAAGGTCCAGGGAGGGGGTTTCCAAAGGAAGAACTACAGCCTACTGCTTCTTCCACTGCCAGCTACCAAGGGCCTCCAAATGGAGACTCACTTGCTCGCATTCCCCTAGCAGGAGATAAGAGCTTGGGAGATTTAATGCTGCTGCCTCCAAAAGCATGGGTCAGAATGGCGGATAATGGTAGCTTGTATCCCTCAATACCTAACAGCTTGGATGCTGAACTACACGGAGAACACAGGGAAAGGGGCCTCCCAAGAGAAGTAGGACTTTCCAGTCTAGTAAGACCCCATGTTATCATCGGCACATACCAAGAGCCAGCTGTGTGACCCAGTGTGCCCTGAACACCTTACACGTAGGATTGGACGCCTTCCCCCAGCTCTGGTCATTCTCCCTTGTCTCCATGCTACCTCAGAGCCACCCCCACCTTCCTCACAGCTGGGCACTGCTCTCTTGTTTCCTTCTTCCAATGAGGATAACCAAAGAGGAGCTCAGAAGGGAGAGAAATGCAGATTCTTGCTAACCCTCACCCTGCAGCATCACCCTTCTCCCTGGGGTCCCTCAAACTGTTCCAGAAACCATTCTCTGCTTGTACCAAGTTTTTAAGTCTCCTCAACTCCAGGCAGGACAACTGATACCCTGCTCCTCCTTGACCTGTGTAGTTTGACACTGAAAGTCTCCTTGGTCTCAGGTAAATTGAAACAGTTAACCCATTCGCTAGAGGGGTTGGTGGCTGCTTTCCAGCTCGCCTGGCCTGCTGGTCCTTGGTAAACCTCGGGAAGTAATCCTTCCTGTAAGGTCACTTCATCTCTCAACACATAAAGGAATCAGGGTTGGGAAAAGAGATGAAAGGTTGAGCATGGTTCACTGCATGGGCTGGACCCACCATGTGCTCCAGGACAAGGCCATAAAGAAGTTCTTCATCTGGGGACAGGGAAATGGCTCAGTGAACAAAAGCACTTTACTGCATAAACCCAGAGTTCAAAGTTTCATTCCCTTCCCTCACACCTGAGAAGGAGAAAATCGAGTCCTCAAGTCCTAAAGGTTGTCACCCGACCTAGCATACACACACACACACACACACACACACACACACACACACACACACACACACACTGATAATAATAAAGTAAAAACGTCTCCATTCGGTTGGTGTGGTGGCTCGTATCTGTAATCACAGATTTTGGAAGGCTAAGGTGGGTTGACCGTGAGTTTGAGAATAGCCTGGTGTACGTAGTTCCAAGCCAGCCTTCAGAGTAACACCCTGTATGCTCAAGTTTAATTATTTAATTAAAGAAACCTTTGAACATTGGAAGTACGATGGATGCCCCAGCACTCACGGACACTTCCAAACTGGCTTCTGTGATACCTATGCTTCTCACAGTGCATTCAGAACTCACCTCCCAAACACCCCAGGCTGTTTTAGACTGTGGGTCCCTCACCAAGACCCTCACCAAAGCAGGAGTAAGAAGCTGAGTCCTTTGTGGTAAAGAAAATTGCCCTGGAGTGGAGAGGGAGAGTGAATGTATACATCATCACTAGGGCTCAGTTGAATTACTGTGGGGTAGTGCGGGGCAGTGAGAGGTGGTTGTGGTAGTGGTTGTTGTTGCTGTTGCCGCTGCTGCTGCTGCTGTTGTTGTGGTTGTCTGTCTGTCTTTCCTGAGATGGGGTCTAGCTCAGGCTTCTGGAGCTCATGTAGCCTAGGCTGTCCTTGAGCTCATGGCAATCCTCCTTTCTGGGCCTCTGAGATTACAGACCACCACCACTCTGGGTTCTTGGAGTCAAGGTTGCATCACCAGGAGTGTTAGCGCTTGGACCCAAGCACCCTCCCATGTCTGCTGCACACAGGTAGGCATGCATGGCTTCTTCCCAGATAAGTAATGAGGAATCCTGCAGCTGCCCTCTCCCTGGTACAGCAGCAGAACTTCAAGCCTGGCCACAGAGCTGGCAGCATAGCCAAGCTGCCTCTCTCCAGGGCCCAAGACAGGGAAGGAACAGGGAAGAAACATTAAAGAGACTCATACAGCATGCAGAGTGGGTGGAGAAGTCAATCCTCCCAGAACCTCCTAGCCCCAACCCTGACTCCCGTACGAGTAGCTTCCCTCAGAGCTTCCTGAAAGAGAAGACATTTCTAGGCTCAAATCCAGATAGGTTCAGGGATCCACTGGGGTTAGGGATATCATTCCAAATCCCCATGGGATCCCTTTCCTGTGCACACGGGGACAAAAAATGGCCAAGTGGTGCCAGGCTCATAGAGACATGGGGTCCCCCATCAGAACCAAATATATAACCAGGGACTACAACAGGGCCACCAGAATGTGCAGGGCACAGAAAGGGTCCAACAGCTCAGACCTGGGACTGTAAGAAAGGTTTCTAGAAGGAGGGAAAACTTAATACAGACATGGGAAGAAGAAGAAGCAGAGAACTGCCTAAAGTCAGAACCAGAGCAAGGTTAAGCAGACAGCCTTAACTGGGGAACAAGCTGTGGGAGCCACCAGACATCCTGGGGCATGGGAGATGGAGTAGTATGTTCAAGGGGCACCTTGAGAACACACCAGAGCCCTAAGGAGCTTCCCTGATAAGATAGCTGTGAAGCCAGGGAGATGCCATCAGACAGACTTGACACTGTCCATAGTCACAGGCTTCCTTCCGAGGAGAATGGGCTGGAGAGAAGCACAGCCTGTGGTCTTCTGGTTAGGGGGGCAGAGTTGAATGGCAGGTAGGCATGGCATAGAATCTACACTTGCTGTGGGGAACCTTGGTCTCTGCCCTTCAACCTCGCCTCTAAACGCCCTTGGAACCCATTTCAAAGCTGTTGCCAAGCATCTGGGCTGGACTGCACCTGCTGGGATGTTCCTAGCCAGGAGTGCCACAGCCAGGCCATGGCTCTGAGGTGGTAGTGGGAGGGGTAGCAGGAAGCAGGCTGGCTGCCCTAGGTATCACTGAGCCATAGAAAGGGAGACAGGACAAAAAGCAACCTCCCACAAACCCCCATTCGCAACACAGGACATCTGAACTTGTGGCCGGAAAGAAGCCCAGCGTCACAGGTGGGAGGGACTGTGCTGGGGGCGGCCAGAGTGGACAGAGCAGGAGAGACGTGGAGAATGGCAGGCCCACTACTTGTCAGAGGAGCATCAGACTGTGGCTCTGAACATAGTTTGGGAAGAGGGGAAGGAGATGACAGGGACTGGGTGCTGTGACACTTCACAAGACAGAAACAGAAGGCAGGACGGTAGGGGATGGGACCAAGCAGGCTCCCGAGTCATGGTCTCCACCTTCCATTTAGACACTCCCTCCTACTGAAGCGTATTTGAACTAGAGATTGAGTCTTGCCAAAGCCTAGTCTTCCAGGCCAGCCTGAGGACCATGGACCAGGGAGTAGAAACTCTGGCTGGAGGGCAGAGCCTATGCACCATGTAGGGGACACACACACACACACACACACACACACACAAATGAGATGCAAATGAGTGTGCAGAACAGGACCTGCCCCTGAGCACTCAGAACAGCAGGCAGGCCTGACTTTATTGACTTTCTCCAGTGCCCAGTGAGCTGCCTTGGGCTGTGGGTACTAAACATGGGGGATGGGCTCAGAGCAAGGCTACTGGGCTCAGAAGGGATGTGACTGCCTGGTCACTCAATAAATGACAGACGTCTTCCGGCTTGATTCCATTGTCTTCTTCAGGATGGTGCGGCAGCTGGAGCCAGAGCCAGAGCTGAAGCCTGAGCCAGATACAGAACAGGAACCCATGATGGGGCTGTACCCAGACCCCTGGGGGACATCAAAGCCACCGGTTACAATGCTAGAGCAGCCTCCAGACCCAAAGCTACCTTTCCAGCCTCTGTGGTCACAAGTGCCCACTTGGCCCCCACACTCTCTTCCAGGCAGCATCACTTGGCCCCCACATTCTCTTCCAGGCACAGTCACTTGACCACCATGTTCTCTTCCAGGCATGGTCACTTGGCCCCCACATTCTCTTCCAGGCACGGTCACTTGGCCCCCACATTCTCTTCCAGGCACGGTCACTTGGCCCCCACACTCTCTTCCAGGCATGGTCACTTGGCCCCCATATTCTCTTCCAGACACGGTCACTTGGCCCCCACATTCTCTTCCAGGCATGGTCACTTGGCCCCCATATTCTCTTCCAGGCACGGTCACTTGACCCCCACATTCTCTTCCAGGCACCGTCACTTGGCCCCCACATTCTCTTCCAGGCACGATCACTTGACCCCCACATTCTCTTCCAGGCATGGTCACTTGACCCCCATATTCTCTTCCAGGCACCGTCACTTGACCCCCATATTCTCTTCCAGGCACCGTCACTTGACCCCCACATTCTCTTCCAGGAATGGTCACTTGACCCCCACATTCTCTTCCAGGCACGGTCACTTGGCCCCCATATTCTCTTCCAGGCACGGTCACTTGACCCCCATATTCTCTTCCAGGCACGGTCACTTGACCCCCATATTCTCTTCCAGGCACGGTCACTTGACCCCCACATTCTCTTCCAGGCACGGTCACTTGACCCCCATATTCTCTTCCAGGCACGGTCACTTGACCCCCATATTCTCTTCCAGGCACGGTCACTTGGCCCCCACATTCTCTTCCAGGCACGGTCACTTGGCCCCCATATTCTCTTCCAGGCACGGTCACTTGGCCCCCATATTCTCTTCCAGACACGGTCACTTGGCCCCCATATTCTCTTCCAGGCACCGTCACTTGGCCCCCATATTCTCTTCCAGGAATGGTCACTTGACCCCCACATTCTCTTCCAGGAATGGTCACTTGGCCTCCATGTTCTCTTCCAGGCACGGTCACTTGGCCCCCATATTCTCTTCCAGGCACCGTCACTTGACCACCATGTTCTCTTCCAGGCACCGTCACTTGGCCCCCATATTCTCTTCCAGGAATGGTCACTTGGCCCCCACATTCTCTTCCAGGAATGGTCACTTGGCCTCCATGTTCTCTTCCAGGCACCATCACTTGACCACCATGTTCTCTTCCAGGCACCGTCACTTGACCACCATGTTCTCTTCCAGGCACCGTCACTTGACCACCATGTTCTCTTCCAGGCACCGTCACTTGACCGCCATGTTCTCTTCCAGGCACGATCACTTGGCCTCCATGTTCTCTTCCAGGCACTGTCACTTGGCCCCCACATTCTCTTCCAGGCATGGTCACTTGGCCTCCACAAGTTCTTCCAGGGATGACCACTTGGCCTCCACAAGTTCTTCCAGGGATAACCACTTGGCCACCACAATTTCTTCCAGGTATGACTACTTGGCCACTACAAACTCCTCCAGGGATGACCACTTGGCCTCCACAACTTCTTCCAGGGATGACCACTTGGCCTCCACAACTTCTTCCAGGTACAATGCTGCCTTCTTCTATGGCTGCCAAGAAAATGCACTGGTGTCATAGCAGGGTCTTCAGCACTACAAGGGAACCCCTACTCTCAAATCCCCTCATACTCACAGACAGTGACCTGGCTGGTGTGCTCCTTGGATATCCTGGAAGAAGAGGAACGAGACAGGAGATGCTAAGAAAGGCTGTGAAGACTATAATTTCCCATTTTAAACCCCTCCCAGCAGAGTTGGTTGTCCTTAGTGACCGACATGGTCAGGAAATCTCTCACAATCCCCTAGAAGCCTACACTAGCCTTCCGTCCTCCCCAAACCCCGCCTCCCATCCCCAGGTACTCCCCACTTCCCCCACCTGCACTCCTCGCTCTCCAGCAGTCTCCGGTACATGGCAATCTCCACATCTAGGGACAACTTTGTGCCCATCAGTTCCTGGTAGTCACGGAGCATCTGTGCCATGTCCTGCTTGGCTGCTCTCAGAGCACCCTCCAGCTCATCCAGCTTGGCCTGAGCATCCCTCAGAGCCATCTCCCCTTGCTGCTCGGCATCAGCAATGGCTGATTGCAGACTGTCATTCTGGAGGGGAGTAGAAATGAGGGAGAGAGCGGTTGCAAACATAACAGGGTCTCTCAAAACACCCACCATGGATATAATTTGAAGACCCAGATAGACCCTAATTTCATGCACTCAAAGTTACACATGATACCCATGCCTGCCCCCCCCCATCCTAAGGGAAAACATTGCCTAACAGTCTCTTTTCCTGTGGCAGAGGGCTCAGTAAGAACACCCAGCATCTTTGTGTCTACCCAGAACCTCAGGACATGATCTTTTTGGAAGCAGGTCTTGACTGAAATACTCAATTAAACTTCTCGTGATAGCACATGGTACTTAGTGTGAGTCCTAAATCCAGTCCCTGTGTGCTTGTGGAGGAAAAGAAGAGATGAGATGAGAGTTAAAGTAACTCTCTCCCCAAGAAAGGCAAAAGCAAGATGTTCGCCTGCGTGTGGACTGTAAATGATGGTCCTCCTTGCAGTGAACAGCACAGGGACTGGAGTTCACAGAGAATGAGCAGTTCAGAAATGACTTGAAGATCTGTCTCCAACCCCTCCGCCTTGCCATGAAATGATCTGGAGCCCTGTTTATCCAGACACACACATATGCATGCATGCACAACATGCACATGCACGTGCAAACACATGTACACACACATACTCACACATGCACACGCACACATACACACACACATACACACACATGTACACACATACTCACACACATGCACACGCACATGCACACACACATGTGCACACACATGCACACAC